>NC_070632.1:2828940-3123644 GCF_947347685.1 Pleuronectes platessa
AAACAAATTAATACTTTCTGCAGCATAACTCTGTCAAAGCTTTGATCTTTCTTGTTGGACCAGCAACTTATTGTATGGACATCTTCTTAGTGTGTAATGACCGTAATGATGAAACCACAGCTTAACCGGGGTTGATTCTTACTGCTCCCATCATTCTTATTTACCTGTTTGATAATCAGAATAAGCTAGCCACTAGTTGGTGAAGTGGAGCATTTAGAGCCGTTTCATTTTCATAATTTCAACAGGAGGTGGTGGAGACCAAAATCAGAGGTAATAGGATTGTGAAATTTAGTACAAAAACATTTAAAGTCTGCTCAGCTGCGATATGGATTCTCTTTGTTCCCTCTTCTGTCCAATGGGGGACATTTTTCCCTGGTGCTTCAGTTTAATGAACTTAGTAAGGTCACACCTTTACATTTGTTTTGGTTCATGATGCTGGCAGCTTTGAGTATTGACCCTTTAACCTTTAGGCCCAAACTCTGTGTTTGTCTCTATAAGTTGAAAGCGTGTTTATTTCCTCTGACAGATCTGAAGTGATTGTTCTGAAAGCTGTCAGCTTGTCAGCGGCCAAGAGAAGAGAGTGGATTTCAGAAACTAAATGTGCTTCGGCTGCAGAGCTCTGGATTTCAGGCTCTTTTCTTTGGCAGATTATCCTCAAATAGGTGTTTGTGTAGGGCGTGTGTGTTCGGGTTGTGTGTGTGGAACCCTGTGCAGAGAGGTGCTGATCCACCGTGCTTTGTTGTCAGCGAAGGGCTTTGTCAAACAGGAAATGTGTCATCGAGTAATCACAGGACGACAGAGCCAAAGAGCTGGTTTCAGACCGAAACACATTTTTTAAATTCTTGCAGTCGCAGATCTCGTTGCGTTTGAGTTTCTCAACTTTCAGCTCTGTGCTAAAGTCAACGACCCGGAAACAGGAAGTCATTAATCCTGATCATCTGATAGGATCCACAGCATCATCACCTGTGACATCACCCACGTGGCGACAGGAACACCGGACCTTTATTTTGATAGTTGCACTAATTAATGGTTAAACTTAATTAATGGTGTCATTGTGGTTAAGGTGTGGCATAAAAAGAGAAAGATCATGGATTGTGTTGATATTGGCTCCTAAAGGTGAAGCCAACACATCTTTATCGCCCCCTGGTGGCTGGCTGGCATCTATAGTGGATGGGACTAAGAAGGACAAAGTTGGTTTCTGTCATTTCAAGTCGTTCTTATCACGAATGTTCAAGTCTTCATGTTTCTGATAGTCTTTTTAACACTTCATAATAAAAATCAGAATATACATGCTATAAAAACAAATGAAGAGCATTCAAATGAATTGAGGTTTAATTGACTTAGTGTTAGATTGTCTTCACAGTGGTGTGAGCACCTTCTCTCCCTCAGAGACAATGAGCCGTCAGCTCTGAGGCAGGAAGCAGGTCACACATCCTCGTGTCTGACAAACTCGTTTTTCAGGACCGGAGTAAAAAGGTGTGTCGACCTGTGTGTAGACGTGAAAGAGAAAATAAAGGAACGTGGACAAAGTGTTTTAACATCGGGAGACGAACCCAACGTTCAGTTCAACTGCAGGCGTCACCAACTAATCCGACACGTGAATGAACTCTCCAGTGTTTAGTGTAGTGTTGTTTTACTCAGTGTTAAATTGTGTAACTGAACTAAAATATCACGTGGCTCAAGAAAACCTTATCAGTTTCATCATGAGACATTTCTGTTACGACAACTAATCCAAGATCACAAGGAGAAGCACACACACACACAGACAAACACACACACACACACAAACACACACACACAGACACACACGCACACACACACACACACACACACACACACACACACACAGACACACAAAGGCATTGTTCTGTGGAGGTCAGCCGTCGTTGTGTCACTGTGCTGTTCTGTTAGAGTCTCTGTCATGTGTCTGAATGATGCTTTCATCTTTTGTTTGAACAGGGCTAATACAGAGCCATTTATGATTAATAACAAACACACACAGACAAAGACACACACACACACACACACAGACATGCATCTTGTGGGACAGACACACACGTTGTAAAGTGGGAGAATCCTGTTGTAACACCAGCATGTTACTGTAATTCCCCTGACTGTGTGTTGTGCAGATTGTCGGTGTCGTCATGGCGTTGAAAGTTGCTGTTAATGAAGATGAGCATTAGGCTGCTCTGTGGGGGGTTTAAGTGTGTGTGTGTGTGTCTGTGTGTGTGTGTGTGTGGGGGGGGGGGGGGTTCTTCTCTCGAGGCGTCAGGCGATGACATTCCCTTCACTGCGATTTCTGCACGTTGACGTCCATCTGTGTGGAAGTCGGCGTGGCAGCCTGACAGAGGCATGAGAGCCTTGAAGGAGGGATGACAGAGGAAGGGATGAGGGCCGGGCAGAGAGGGGATGACAGCAGGGAGGTCGGGGGCAGGAAGCGAGGGTGGCAGCAGACAGAGGGGCAGCCAGAGGCGGAGATGATGGATGGAGAGTCAGGCCTGTTTGGAGGAAATACACAAAGTGTGTGGGAGTTTTCCTGAAGTCATTATGTGAATGTGTAACTGCCCCGAGGCTGCGTGTTCACTTCATGCTTTGTCTGCAGCGGATGTGCTTGTACGTGTTACATCCATGTATTGGAAAAAACACTGTGGAATAAAGTGTCTGTGAGAAAATCCTCGAAACTCTGCAGAAAAACATCTGTAGAGCTCATGCACACTTTTAAATGATTCAACAATCACTCTTCACTTTTTGAATCCCACTGCTTCCACTGAAAAACATCAAGGTGAGCGTCTCCCGAGATGAACTCTGACAACAACTTTCAAACTACCAGCGATATGAACAAGTCGTGTCTTTGTTCTCGAGGTTTATTCGTCCGTTTGGATCTTTGTTTTTTTATGAGTATTAGATTTTCAAAGCCCAAAGGAAGTTACCAAGCAAATGAGAAACATTATCCTCATTTGATTAGAGTTTGAACATCCGCCGCCGCCGTGCAGGGGCGGAGCGGGCAAAGTGGGCACAGCAAGTTGAGTCCCCGGGGAAAAAACTTGATTGAAACACGAGCCAATCACATGCAGATGTTTGTATAATGTTTTTATTGTTTTCAAACTAGATACAGAATATAATGTAAATAAAGATACGTCTCCATTTCCCCCCAATCAGGAAATCAAGCTAAAAATGATACGAATGCTGCCGTCTTCATATTTCATATTTTTCACTTTCTGCAGGACGACACAACGAACCCCAGATCTGATGCTTCCCGCCATGACCATGGAAACCGAGGCCAGTCACATGCTGGAGGCGGCGCTGGAGCAGATGGATGACATCATCGCAGGTAACCGCGGCCGGAGATTCTATAAGAGACGAAACCCCCAAAGGATCCGGAATCTGTTTGTCACATGCCCCGCCCCAACCCCCCCAATGAGCCAATCGCCTGACTGGTCGTGTTTAGCACAAAGACCAACCCAACCTTTAAAGGGGACATATTATGAAAATTCCACATTTGTAGTTCTTCTACACGTTAATTCGGGTATCTGGCATCTCTACCGTCCCAAAAACTAAACAAAAGCTAGAGTGCGTCGAATGGGATTACGACAGAAATAAACGTCATAGTCACACCATGCCCATGTAGGGAGTGTCACTACATGGGCATGGACGAGCGAGCTAACGCTAACTGGGCTCCACCGGCCCGGTTAGCTTGCGAGCTAATGCTCCCCTAGGGCCGGTGGAGCCTGGCTAGCATTAGCTCGCTGCTGCTACCCGTCAGGCATTTAAGTGGCCGCATAAACAAGGGACCCCTGGGACACCTCTATACGTTGACTCAACAGTGTGGAAGGATGCTGCTGCTGCGCCAGCTCAAGCTCCCACTGCTCCCAATGCTCCCACTGTGGGGCTGCGCTGGGTAAAATGGGCATAATATATCCCCTTTAACACCTGTATTACATTATTATCTTAACGTTTTCACATCCCGTCCTAGAGGAGAGAACATCTCAGGGTTCCCAGGCTCCAGTGTTGAGTCGCTGCTGTAGGGCTGAAACCCGCCGGCCTCCTCCTCAGCAGCTCGTCACCGGGCGGTTCCGGCTCTCAGCCACCACAAATAGAAGAGTGCATTAAAAATCCCATTTGCGATGGCATCAGCCAATCGCTAACAAGCTAATTAGAGCCACTTATCGGCAGAGTTTGGCTACGTCGGTCATGTCGGGCTCCGTGATCAAGGATCTGGTTATGTTGTGGGAACAGTGGAAGCACTCCACTGGTTAATGACTGTTGTGGATGAAGCTGCAGCCGGAGCAGTGACTCTGCTCCTCTCCCTCTGTCCCACCATGTGTGAGATGAAGGGATAAGAAGTGTCCTCCGCTGGCAGTGTCCCCTTCAGACAGAGCCACAGGGGACTGGGCAACGTTATTACAGTGAGAAACAATATCAACTAATTTTTTATATTGTCCACCAGCATTATGATAGTGACACACGGGACAGCTGCAGGACAGACGGGAGGGATTGATCTATTGATCGACACACAGTCAGTGAGCTTCCCGGCACCTTGTGGCACCAAAACCTGATGCTTTGAATGACTTTAATTTTAATAAACACGATGGATGAGGAATTAAAAGTTAATTATTTGTTTGTTTAATGAAAGAGGCAAATTTCAGCTTGTAAGTCCACATCCACGGTCCAACTGACCTGAGGCCTTCTCCTGGTTTCTGCCGGTTCTCGTTGACCTCTGCGACCTCACACGTCGTCTGTGTCACATGGTCCATGTGGCCGCCGACATCATTGTTGAGCCACCAGCTCATTGATGCCAGGAAACGTGACCCTCTGTTCCTCATGTGTGGGTACAGGCTTCCATTAGGAGCAGACACTCTGCTCACTGCAGCAGGAGTCGTGACTGGTTTCATCCCAGTGGTGACGTGCACGAAGGCGTCATCAGTGGTTTCCAAGCTTCCTAACGAACATCCATCATTTCCATCTTCCTGCTTCGCCTTGGTCCGAAGTAGAGATTCCACAGACGCCATCAGTGATCGGATCTGGACTTTTGTTTCCTGCTGGAGTCCCTTCCTGACTTGAGTCACAATCTAGAGCAGTGACACTGTGGAGAAGGACTTTGCTCAAAGTTCCTTGACATCTTCCTGATGTTGTCTCCTTCACGCTCTCCTCTGTTCTGATGGAAGGATCGATTCCATCTGAAGCATCTCCAAACAAATCTCTGAGCGGCTGTAGTCTCTGTCGGACACTTCACCCACACGGCTCCTCAGTGGTGGCGCTCACCTCCTTGCTAATGATTCCACAGCCTGACTTCTCTCACTGGCAGTGCTGCCCCCTGCTGATTCCTCTGAGGAACTGAGCAATGACATGTCAGCGTCTGAAGATGTCCTCTGGCTTCTTCTCGTCGTGGCGGTGACGTCTTGAACGAGACTTTGATCTCAGCTGCAGGTTTCTTGAGCATTTTGCAGACACAAGTGATGGGAACCAGTTGGGAACCAGTTGGGTTTAGTCTGGTGACAGGGTGACGGCTCCATGAAGCTCAAACTGCTGGAGTTGATATATAATCTTTGTCCTCTCCTCTCCTCTCCAGGTTCCAAAGCAGCAGCCGTGGACTTTTCTCACAACATGTATGACCTGGGTTCTCCCATGAGCGCCGGCCCGCTGCAGGTGGTCCAGTTGGCCGAGGACCTGAAACTCGCCCTGGAGCTCCAGCCCAGCCAGGAGGAGAGAGAGAGTGTGAGAGCACAGATACACACAGAGACGGCCCAGGCTCTGATCCACTGGCTGCAGAGCGGAGCTGTGAGTAGGACCTGAACCAGTGTGTTCCATCATCTGATCTGTTAGTTCTGGTTTCACATTGTAATTTTGTCTGACATATGAAGGCCCTATTGCCATCACCTACGTGGGCGGAGTCTCCCTACACTTGACTCTGATTGGTTTGTAGACGGGGAAGGGTCTGATGTGGGCGTGTTCTTACACCTGCTGCACCTGCTGCATCAAGATGAATCTGTATCATCATAACAATTACACAAATAATAACTTTATTTGTAAAGTACTTTTCAAGAAAAGTAAACAAAGTGCTTTACAAGAAATATTATAGAACTCACAAACTATCAGAATAGAAATAATAGTAATAGAAATACAGATAATGTTAATAGACATAATTTGAGAAAAGTTTTTTATTAAAGAAGTGTCTTAAGAAGTGAAATAAAACAATAACTGATTATGTTCTTCTTATCGCTCCTGTTAATACAAAATCCTCAGATACATTACAGCTGATGGTTAATAACACGAGGTCCGGACTTCCTCCAGAGTTCACATCTGAAACAGCTCAGGAAACATCTGCAGGATTTTTTAATGTGCAGAGAAAACAGCTTTAACGTTGTTAATGAGATTAAAAATGTAAAATCTGAAGCTTGACAGCTCAGCTCTGAACTTCACTGACCTCAGACGTTACACAGCCGGGTTAGAAATGACTCGGAGGCCTCTCAGCGTGTCGGTGTGAGCTTCTCTCAGAACAGAACAGACCTGCTGATGCACACGTTTGATAAATATATTCCCTGTGACGCTGTGTGAGCTGATGACCTCTGAGAGAAGGAGTCAGATCAAAGACAAGCAGCTGTTTAATGTTCAAGGGGAAGACGAGGGAGGTCACCTCTTCCTCTTTGACCTTGTGTCTGCAGGTCATTGCTGCAGCTGGTATTTCTTTAAGGAAACTTTTTTAATATTAGAACCGTCAGAACACACGCTGGAGGATTTGGACCCAACATAAGACCTGAAGACTTGACTGGTTTTGACTGGTTTTGACTCACAGGCTCTCGTAAGTTCTGCTGTGACCGGTCATCACAGAACAGGGACAGTTACAGTTGAGGTCAGACGAGGTCGACTCAGAGGGAGAGGAGAGGAATTCATCAAGTCCCTGTGAGAATGAACTCATCTGTCCATCGTCCATCTTTCTTTCTTTCTCTTTCTTTCTTTCTTTGTTCGGTTCCCTCGGACTCACAGATAAACTGATTACAATGTGGAGCTCAAAGATTACAAGTCAAGGTCACGCCGACCTCAGAGAACCTTTTTGTGTTGTAAACGTGTTATAAAGATAGAAAGGTTGGTCATTTGTTTTCTGAAACACTTTTTGTTTGGTTGCATGTTGTGTGTCCTGCTCACGCTTCTCCAGGATCAACAACCCTGACTTTAACAACACCTCAGGAGAATCAGATGTTTACTTATACTCACTGATTCACTGATAAGAATTTAACAAAAGAAACTTGACAGGTGCCGTTATAACAAGATCCATATTGACCTCAGGCTTCCTCTGGGAATCGAACCCTGGTTGATGCCGCGGACGCCGCTCGTGCCTGCTCCGTCACTAGTCTAACTACATTGTCTCTCACTTTAATGATCCACACCCTGATGGAGTCCGCGTGGACCCTCACAGCTTCACCCTCATTAAGGTGTTTGTGGGTAAACCTGCAGTGTTTTCATAGGGACAGAGGGAAGGAGGACAAACCAGCAGAGAGAGAGATTTGGACTCGTTCCATGAACTCGTCCCCGGGGGACGCTGTTACAACTCGAGTTTTATCAACTTCCTGCGCTGAGCTCCCTCCCTCACACCCGCTGTCTCTCACCAGCCGCTCCAACTGCTTTACTACGTCTCCCTCTCCACTCTTCCTTCACTCTCTCTCTTCTTTCACTCTCTCTCTTCCTGCTGCCTTCCCCTCTCAGTCGTTCCTCCACATGTTGGGAAACTCCCCTTCTCTCTGACCTGGATATTAGTTTCTCTTAGTTGTAGAGAGACTCTGTGGAAAGAGGATTTGTGAGGTAAGGTCAAACTGCTCCTTCTGGGTTGTCTAGCTCTGGGTTGAATGTGTTATTTCTTCCTGTGTGTTTTATGTGAAGTGTGTGTTTGCTGATGCACTCAGTCACATGTCGGCTGCTGCAGCAGTTGCATGAGCCGGTTTGTTGCTGCTGCTGAGTTCCGTCCTGCAGAGGCTGCTGCTGGTTTCTGCTCAGACTGAATCTGAGAGAGGCTGAGAAGGAAAAAGAGGTTGGATCCAGTTCAGCTGCTTCTCAGCTCCGGCTTTGTTTCAACAGCAGATGTCTCACAGGTTTCACTCAGTGACTGGAGCGAACTCCCTCTCTCTCTCTCTCTCTCTCTCTCTCCCTCCCTCCTTCTCTTCTTCTCTCCCTCTCTCCCTCTCTCCTTCCTTCTCTCCCTCCCTTTCACCCTCCTTCTCTCCCTCCCTTACACCCTCTCTCAGTCTCTCTCTCTCTCCCTCCCTCTCTCAGTCTCTCTCCCTCCCTCATTCTCTCCCTCTCTCCTTCCTTCTCTCCCTCTCTACCTCTCTCAGTCTCTCCTTCCTTTTCTCCTTCTCTCTCTCTCTCCCTCTCTCCCTCTCTCAGTCTCTCCTTCCTTTTCTCCTTCTCTCCCTCCTTCTCTCCCTCTCTCCCTCTGTCCCCCTCTCCCCCTCTCTCTCTCCCTCTCCCTCCCTGCCTCCCTCCCTCCCTCCCTCTCTCCCTCCCTCTCTCCCTCCCCCTCTCACTTTCCCTCCTTCCCTCACCCTCTCCCTCCCTCTCTCACTCTCTCAGTCTATCTACCTCCCTCCTTCTCTCCCTCCTTCTCTCCTTCTCTCCCCCCTTTCTCCCTCTCCCTGCCTCCCTCCTTTTCCCTCTCTCCTTCCCTTACTCTACCTCTCTCACTTTCCCTCTCTCCTTCCCTTACTCTCCCTCTCTCTCCCTCTCCCTCTCCCTCTCCCTCTCCCTCTCCCTCTCCCTCTCTTCCTCTCCTTCTCTCCTTCCCTTTCTCCCTCTCTCTCCCTCTCTCTCTCTCCTTCCCTCCCTCACTTCCTCCCTCCCTCCATCCCTCCCTCGCTCCCTCCCTTCTCTGTTTCTAGTGGTTGATCAAATAGCTGGAGAACTTTTCATGTTTTGAATCAGGTGTAAACCTGTTGTTGTGTATGTTTTTCCCCCGGAGCCATATTATCTTTGATTCCATCAGCAGAACATCCCTGTTACCAGCGGCAGTGACTTACTGTATCATTAAGGCTCATTTTATCTCACCTCCCATTGATGCTCCAGATGTTCTTAAAGGAGCAGATGTGTTTATGAAGGATATTCATGATTTATTATGTCCCCGAGCAAAAACTATTTTTGTTTCCTGCTGTTCACCTGTTGACACATGTTCACCAGAGTTTACAGTAAATAAGGTAACGTGAGTACACCTCAAAAATACTTCTTCTGAAGTACACAGGGATATTTGCTGCTGATTTTTACTCGCAGAGAAGGTTGAAGTGTGTTAAGTTGATGAAAGTTAAAGTTCTGCAAAGTTAAAAAGCATTTTTGCAGTATTGTATCCACTGCGATTAGACTTTTACATCTGTTACTGCGTTGGATTCCCTTCTTAAAGCCTTGTTTTAAAAAAAAAGCATTTATCTCCATGTGGGTTTAGATTTACTTTTCGTTTTTTAATTATATTGTGAAATAACTTAACAAATACTTAACTCATTGTCATTAAGATCAAAATAGTGACAGTGATCCAAGATTTTCTCTAGTGGCGACTTGGCCTTTGCAGCGTTAATGTTTGGCAAAGATCCTCAATCTCCTAATTCCAGAGAACTCAGCATGTGGCTCGAATATCTCGAGAAACTTTACTCTTGTCAGCTTCATGCTTGTCACATGTGTTGTTAACAGACAACCACCGCTCTGTAGCTGCAGTGATATGATATCGACAATGACTGATTCTGTACTTCAGTTGAGTCGAGCTTCACTGAGCTTTGAATAAACAGGTGAGCAGCTCTTTGTGCAGCAGCAGCTCTTTATTTGCTGCATCTCGATTGGCCAGCATCACCACAGGCCAAGAAAACAGTCCATTCCAAACAGGCAGGTTTATAATGGACTCTGGATTAATGGTCACAAATCAAGTGCCCAAACTTCCAGTGAAACCATTATGCGGCCTGTTAATAAACAAGAGGCTGACAGATTATCAGGGCAGCTCCCTCTCGTCCTGTCCACCTTCCTGCTCCTCCCTGCTGACCCACAGGAACTGGATTAAAGACACTTGTGCTCTGCAATTAGTCTGCACCCTGCAGGCTCCTGTCCAGGGGATAATCCCACACACACACACACACACACCAGTCTCAGGATGCACACTTGTAAACACAGGAAGCATCATGAGTGCAGTATTGGCAGGAAGTAGAGATAGCCTGTTACTGCCGCTGACCCAGACACAGTTTCCAGCGTGTCTTCAGATGATCCCGTGTTTCTGACTCAGCTGAAGATTTTAGGATTAGTGAGTTTTTTTTCCTCAAAACTCTTGAAGAAGGATTTTTCAGCTCTGAAGCTGCTACTTGGTCTGAGTGTCATCACACTGAGGCTTAAATCTAATGGTGAACTTTTTATATCTCACGCTGGGCTACTCATTTCATTTTCAGGTCAAATGTTAATTGGAATAACAGTTTGAAACCTTTATGCTAGTTTAAGCATTTATATGTGTTTTATCTGAAATGTTAAACAGCATCACAAAGTGTTGTGTCGCCTCTAGGGGGCAGCGCAACAAGCTGCAAACACAACATGGAAACATTATCGTCCCGATAAGTTGACATTCACCAGTAACATCATCCACTTCCTCCCATTGTACAAAAGTGAAGCTGAAATATCCCTGATATGGGCGCTGCCATCTTTAGCTGGTGTGGAGTTCCCACCAGTCATGAGTCAGTCTCAGCCGTCAATCAAAACTAATGAAACCAAACTTATCAGGAACATGAAAACTTTAACAGACGTCAGAGAACTGTGTGTTAATCACATGTTAATTCAATTATACAAGGTGATATAGGCTAATTAAACCATCCAGTCTTTTCTCATAATCTATCGTTAAGGCAGCGCTTTTTTTCCGTGCCACTAGGTGGCAGCGCAACAATCATTCACATATGTCTTGTGTGAGTGTGTGTGTGTCTGTGTGTATGTGTGTGTGAAGCCATTCAGACAAAAAACACATGGACAATGGAAACCTGATCGCTCATGAGTTCAAACATAAATATAATCAGACACACACACACACACCCACACCACACAGAGGGAGAGAAGGAGGGGGGGGGGTGAAGGGAGGTAGAGAAAGTCTGTCCCTCCTGCAGACAGTGTTTTGAAGACTCCAGGCACTTTGACTGTAACTTCATTAAAACGCAGCACGAGTGAGGGGGAGAGGATCACAGCCTGTTGCTGCTGCACTGTTTGTGTGTCTGACATCAGATGCTGCTGATTCAGTGTGTGTGTGTGTCTGTGTGTGTGTGTGAGTGTGAGGGAGAGAACATGGTCTTAGGCTCAGACACAAACAGAAGACAGGGAACGAAGAAAAACAGCAAATCCTCCCACAACCCCCTTCCTCTCTGGGCTCGGCCATTTGGCCGTCAGACCGTCCTCAGAGGGGGAGAGAGAGGGAAAGAAGAGGGGAAATAAAGAGAGAGAGACGTGAGTAGAAGAAGGGAGGAACAGCCAGAGAGAGACGGGTGAGGAGGGGGAGCAGGAGGAATGAGTGTGTGATGAAAAGAAAGATAAGTCGCAAAGGGAGGGAACATAAATTAGAGATAGAGGGACAGAGGGAGAGAGAGAGAGAGGGAGAGAGAGAGAGAGAGAGAGAGAGAAGAAGTGGCAGCAAAGAAGGGAAAGAGAGAAGTAGAAAACAGGGGGGAGTTGTCGGAGATCGTAAAACTCCACAGCTGTGAACACTGCAGTCACACACACACACACACACACACACACACACTCTCCTGACACACATGCTGCACACTCAAGAATCCACACACACACACAGACACACACACACACACATTGTGAGAGACTGGGACAGAAAGCTGGACGTCAGGGTAGCGATGGGCTGGGAGCATGGAGACTCCCATTGACTTCTACAGACACTTCTCCTGGCTCAAAAAGGTGAGTGTCCACTCTGAGGGGATTTTATATCTTCTTCTTCTTCTTCTTCTTCTTCTTCTTCTTCTTCTTCTTCTTCTTCTTCTTCTTCTTCTTCTTCTTCTTCTTCTTCTAACCGTCTGATCTCCCAGTCCGATATCCCACTGATGTCACTTGACTTCAACTCAAGAGCTGAGCTGCATCTCAACTTGTACTCGTGTGTGTGTTTGGTCCAGGTATTACTTGTGTTGTGGGGACATTAATCTGTTCACACAATCACATTACGGGGACTTGTCCTCCTTATGGGGACAGACAGGAAGTCCCCTTAAAGGAAATCATTGAATTTGAAGGTGGAGACATTCAGGTTCAGGTTAAGATTAGGATTAACCAAGTAGCTACCCATGGTTAAGGTTTGTGTAAATCTCCTGGAAATCAATGTAAGTGAGCGTGATGTCCTCTGAAGTCATGGGGACACAACTCTGTGTGTGTGTTTGTGTGTGTGTGAGTGTATGTCACAAGAACTGTGTTATCAGATTAAAAGCATTATCCCTCGGCTGATTGCTGTTGACAAAGGAGTGTGTGATAACGCAGGATTGAATCAGTGGGGATCATGAAATCTGGGCTGTTGTCCTGTGTGTGTGTTTTTGTGTGTGTGTGTGTGTGTGTGTGTGTGTTTTTTGTGTTGCGATGTCTCGGAATCCAAAGCAGATTATTGTCGATATACATCAGTGTCGTGACAAGTCTGGAATAATTAGGTTTAACGTCCTCGGAAGGAATGTTGATTCCTGTTCTATCCAAAGATCTGACAGTGACCTTTAAACTGACCTCAGATCCTTTAATTGGATGCTTATAAGAGCTGTTTGTGCTTTAGACAACTCTAAAACAGAGCATTGTGGGTAATAATATATATATAATATCTTTCAGATGCAGACATTTCTCACTATAAGTCCTTACAAGTATAGATGTGTCTTGTGAGAGGGGGAGGAGTTACGGTGGATACACATATGCTTCATATATACAGAGCAGTGGCTGTAATACAAAGCTCTTCTTCTGCGAGTCATTAAAAGTAGGTGTTGTCCTGCATGTTGTCATGCATTCTTCACCACTGGGATCACACTGGACACAGTTCTGGATGTAATTGGTTCCACTGGCTCCACTGGCCAGTGAAAGCTGCACAGGCGACAGGAACAGTCCAAATATTCAAAGAATTCACTTCAAGCAAACGGCTTCACTCAGAATTGAGTCGTAGTTTATCTCCAGCAGCTGTCAGCTCGTCGCCATGTGTGTGTAGTTTAATTAAAAACATTGCAAAGGATTCAGAAAGTCACATGAAGACATATTGTATATGTTGATATTTAATAAACAGAAGCATCCAAGATGTTTTGGCTTCATTCAGAAACGTGTGTTTTCCAATGTAGAGACTCTCCAGATTTGTTCTGTTGAGTCCGATTTCAAATACCAGACACAGGGGGGAGGAGCCACAGCAAACACTGTACACATTATTTATATTAGGAGTTAAATAAAGACTTTTTAACTCATTCCATACGGCTGCTTCTGACACTTTATCCAAATATGGTGTCAGCGAAGGTGTATGTTTACTCGCTCTTCCCCTCACGCCTCCCTCCCTCCCTCCCTCCCTCTGTTTCCCTTTCTGTCGGTTCCGTTTACACTGAGTTAAAAGGTTTAACGTGTCCATGTGGTCAGGGTCAGATCCCCTGAACCCGCCGACCTGGGCCGCAGACGCATCGTCACGGATTACGTGAGGATCTCAGGGTCTCGCGTCTGAGAGTCTCAGACGGTCAGAGATCAACGCTCCACGGCTGATTCTCAGTGTTAAGATGCAGGTTTTAAAAAAATAAAAGAATGAGCTGAAAGACTCTAAACCTGCAGAGGAGGGTGAGGACTGTGAGGGAGAGAGTTTACCACAAACACTAATCCTGCCAACAAGCAAACAAACACCTATGAAAACAGAATCTCCTTTTCAGAGGTAACTGGAGAAACTCAGTGGAATGCAAACAATCCTAAAAATGCTTTCCGCAAATGTGTGAATCAGTTTCTCTGGAGTTTCTTCTGAGTTTCTCCTGAAAGAACCTTGTAAAACCTCAGGACAATGTCTGAAGGATCTCAAGTAAGAATACAGCAGCAGATTTTCCCAGTGAACAAACACTCGACAGGATAATCAGACTTTTTTCTAAATGGAAAACCCCTCTGACGACACCATCCAAACCAGTTCTGCTTCCTGAGTGGTGGAGGACTCATAACTTTAATGGCTTTTGGACTCTGAAACTGGCAAAAGACTTTCTGACCAAAAGGGAAAAAAGCTCTTTCACACAGTCGGCAGAAACTAAACAGATTTATATTTCTGGACAGAAGGAAACGCAGCTTTTCCTCCTGTTCTATGGCTCTTATAGATAAATATAAGATATATAACACATGAGTTGTCTGAGATGAGGATATGGATTGGAAACCAGAACACGAGCCTCCGGAGCGTGATGATAACTCACTGCCAGCGCCGGGTTATTTCTGGATAAATGGGAGTCAGATGAGTCAGAAGGTCTTTAATAATGTGCATCTGCATCATGTGCTCGTGAGAAATCTGAATGTGAACAGCAGCCGCTCTGTGAGCCGCCGCTGCAGGACTCAGCTCCGACCCGTCCACGGAACAAGATGAGAGTGAAGATGAAGACGCTGCTTCGATAGTTCATCACTCTCATGCTGCTGCAGCGTTCACTTCATCGTCCAATTCATCACCCGACTAACCTGTCACTAACTTTTAGGGAGAATCTGTGACGACACAGCTTTCTCCATCAGATTAAAAGTCCTGTTTTCACTCAGGCTGGGATCAATATGTGATTTTTAAAAGTTAATTCTGGATTTGTCTACTCACTAAAACTTAAATACGGAGAAAGAGACAGAATATTTGTTTAAATATGTGTTAATAACCAATGTAAAATAGGGAATTTCATGTTGCAAACATAATATGATGAAACTAAATCACTGCTGGTACAGTTACATAATTATTCAAATGAGTTTCTGTCGCCCCGGGGTTTCAACTCTTCACAGTAATGAGACGTGATGAAATAACGACACATGACGTGTTCCTCAAACACAGCTCCATTAATCCAGGTCATTATTATGCAGCTGAAACAAAGTTGAGTTATGAATTCAGAATGACTTTAACTCATAACGTCAGAAACCAGATCCTCAACAGGTGAATCTGATCCAGTCGACTCTGCAGGAAGAGGAAGGATCAGGAGGAAACTCATGTTCTGTGGTTTGTTTCTGTTTCCAGGTGAACTTGTGTTCTCCAGTCAGCAATGAAACCTACCAGGACCGGCTGCTCCGCCTAGAGGGGGACAAGGAGTCTCTGGTGCTGCAGGTAACAGAGAGTGTGTGTGTGTTTGACCTGTTTACACCTGAGAGACACTAAGATGGACACACACACTGAACCCTTTTTAGAAATGTTGTTGTTAGATTCCACCTCCAGCTGCAGATATGAACAACTCTGAGTAAATCGTCTGCTATGCAAAAAAACCAAGCTCACAGTGTAAAGTCCGATCGTTAATTGAAACCAGAAGTAACCATATTTGGAGGAGCAGGGGGCGGAGCCTGACTTAGCGCTCAAGGTGGCTGCATGCCCACCTACACGGTGTCCACGCCCCCAATGCTTTATGGTCTGTTTGGGTCTAAATGGATCATAATACACAAAAATGTAAATGATGTGTTGAATAAGACTTGAAACTAGAGATTGACGCCTCGTTTTCACACAGTTTTACTTTGTGTCCCTAATTCAGTTTCCTATATAGACTCCTCCCTCTCGTGTTCAATACATGGAAATGTGTCTCGTTAAGGACGGACAGAGACGCCACAGGAGAGAGACTCGTCCTGAGGACTGGTTCACTAGACGTGCAGATGTCCTTAGTTTGTTCTATTTAATACGAGATAGTTCCATTAATCAATTGCCTGAAATTCTTAAGATAAAATTCCTAAAGTCTTTGTTTGTCGCACGTCATGTTGTTCCCTGACGTCATCTTTGCACAGTGAAGACAAGAAAATACCCCAAATCATAATTCTCCTGTCTCTGGATGAGATTCAGTGGATTTTCCTCCTTCTCCTCAACCACAAAGAGAAACCCAGTAAAACTGCTGGTTTGTTTTATTTTGGACGTGGGGATCCGACTCCCTGCTGTGAGTCAATGAGCCTCGGATTTGCCGCACTGGAAAAACAGCTCAGCCTCTCATCTCTAATCACAGGACCTTTCTGTTACTTCATAGTAGAACAAGCCCAGGCACCTTCCCAGCACGTGAGCCAGTGTTCCCAGTATCTCTCAGCGTCGGTGCTGATGAAGCAGGTCGAGCTCCACTCGCTGTCGACAGGCTCAGCTCTGCCCCTTCATCACTTTAATAACAGCTTCACGGCGTCTGTACATTCCTCCGACTTAAATCATCGATGTGTAACTCCTCCTCGTGTGTGTTTGCGTGTGTGTGTGTGTGTGTGTGTGTGTGTGTTTGTTTTATGCTCTGCCCCGTGTGAGTGGATCTGTTAATGTTGAGTTAAAGTGCACCGCCCCCCCCCCGGAGGACTCTGGTGCACATAGGTGTCGTAAAGTCCATTTCTCACACACACACACCCACACACACACACACACACACACACACACACACACAATCACACACCTACTAGTTACACATTCTTCCTCAGACGTCAGCTTTGATTGGTCCATATCCGGGGTTGACCGGGACTTATTGTTCCTGGCAGGAGATCTAATTGGCCGTGGATGATTCCCCCCCCCCCTTCGTGGTTCTTTTTCTCTTCACCTGCTTCTTATTTATGGGAGGTGTTGTCAGTGTGTGTGTGTGTGTGTGTGTGTATAAACTCTCTCAGTGTTTAGTATCTAACTTCCTGTGGCCTCGTGCAGAACTTACACCTCCATCTTTTATTTGTGTGGCTCAGCAGCGCAGTGCACAGAAGGTAAGGGAGTGTTTCTACTCACGTTCAGCTTGAGGACTTTATACTTTATTATCTTTTAAGTAGTTTTGTGCTGCTACAGTCATAAATAAATTAATAAACCATCAGATTAGAATCCTAAATCTTTAATTTGTCCAACTTTCTCTCGCTCAACTTCCCTGCCTGTTTTCTGTTTCTCTGAATCACGTGGGTGACGTTTGTGATTAAAATGCAGCAGAATCGTTGTCAGTTAGAAATGAGGTGTTAAATTAAAATCACAATTTGTACACGATTTATTGTGCGGCACGTTCTGGTGATGTAAGATAAACAAACATTTATCGATCCGCTGGCAGCTGATATTAAATCCATAAACAGAAACCTCGGTATCAGATTAGATTCACCCCGACATCTTCAAGTCCACGTCAATAACCTCATTAAATCTTTAAATAAATCTAGACAAAATCAGTTATTATATTCACGTTGTCTTCTCACGTCTCGACCACTGCACTGCAATATTCACATGAACCAGTCAACCCAACTCGATATTGATTTTAAGATTCTTTTAATAACTTTAAAATCTCTGCTCGGTGTCGTGTCCCCAGTTTCATAACAGAACCTCGTTTAGATGAGAATTAGAAAAATCTTGTTTCCTTATTATTTGTCATTATGATCTTTAAAGGAACTGGTTGTGTTCCAGGAGATTTCTTTGTTTTTCATTATTGCCACAGAGCTTTGCTGTGAGACAGGACCTGGCTGCAGGGGCACGAGTCATCCTGAACTGAAGTGACGGACGAGCGGAGGCCGTCAGAGAGATTTGGCATAGTTGAGGAGAATGGGAGAGTTATAGTGTGTGTGTGTGTGTGTGTGTGTGTGTGTGTAGCAGGGGGTGGATGTGTTGTCAGGGAGATTATAGTAAATGTGTTGGCACATTCTTGAGTGGCAGACTGCTGAGTAAATGTGTGTTGTCCTGGAGTTGAGGTATGTCAGGATGTGTGTGTGTGTGTGTGTGTGTGTGTGTGTGCGTGTACATGTGTGTGTATGTGTGTGTGTGTACTTGTGTGTACTTGCATAATATTGGTGCAGATCTGGAGCAGAGGACACAGGATTGTTAATTTAGCGCACAACCCCCTGCTGAGTGTTTATACTGTATTTCTCATAATTTGTGTGTTTCTTGCTTGAGGTCTAATCTGTGTCCTCATGTGAGTCGATGTCCTAACGGAGCAGGACTGTGTCCCCCATCAGGTGAGCGTCCTGACCGACCAGGTGGAGGCGCAGGGAGAGAAAATCCGAGACCTAGAAACTTCTCTGGAGGAACACCGGCAGAAACTGGCCTCCACTGAGGAGATGCTGCAACAGGTAACACACACAGACACACACACAGACACACACATGTATAAACTGTTGGAGTAGCTGTGGAGCAGCGGTTGATCGTTAGCTGTGACTGAATAAATAAAGGAGCGGCTCATTATTCCATGCAGAACATGTCATCTTGACTTTGTAGTGACTCACACGTTCGGAGGGTTCAACACAAACAAGGAGAACAAACAGGAGCTCGACGCTATCGCCCGTTTCTCCTCGTGTTGTGAGATTAGACAAAGAGAAGGTGACCTCTGCAGATAAAGAACAGTCTGTTGGTTCATTCTTTAAAAGCTGTTCTCAGATCAGGATCCTTTCTGCCTGACAGCCAGTGTGAAACAGACCAAACACGTTCAGGTCGCTCCAGTTGTTTGTCTTGACGTCAGGGGGGGGGGGGAGACAAACCCAGGAGCTCTGCCAGGCTGCGCACAACAACAACACAACTGTGTGTGTGTGTCCGAGAATCCGCCTCCTGTTCAGATGCCTCAACAGCGTCTTTGTCCTCCTCGCTGTCAACAACACGGAGCAACAGGCCACAGCCTCAAAGTGAATTCCTCCCTTTCATCCAGCGGTTTTTGTAATTGACTAATTTACTCAAGACATGAAAACAGCAGAAATAGAAGCAGAAATACTTGTTTACAGGAAGAGACTTTTTTCTGTCCTCTGTCGGTTATAATTGAAAAACGTCATTCGTCAATGAAGTCCTTTGCTTCAAAGACACAAAAGCACAATTGTATCTGAGCCACAGTTGTTTTGAACATTTGAAACTGTGAGTTAATCTCCACCTGCTGCTTCCCCTGATCTTTACCACGCTTCACGACCAGCGACTGCAAGTGAGGAGCTTCTATTGGGTTTAACTTCACTGATCTGCAGCTGTCGTCACTGCCTGAGTGGGTGTGTGAGTGTGTGTGTGTTTGTGTGTCCTGAGATAATTCCGTTCTTCCACTTTCACGTCTGTCTTGTGTTAGAAACCTCATCAACTCACTCGTGGTGAAGTTTCTTCAGTTTTCTCACTTCGACTCTGATATTTGTATCTCGGGAGTTAGAGGAGAAGGTTCCAGAGAAGGTTCTGGAGACTTCAGTGCAGGTCTGCATGAAATCACTTCTGGTTTTGTGAGTCAGTTGTTCTCTCAAATCTTTTTTTGTGTATCTATCTTGAGTTTTACAAAGCTTAAGATTTCCTCCTGCCGCAGGAAACCCTCTTTTTGTGTCACTGTCTTTCGTGTGTGTTTGCGTGTTTGTGTGTATGTGTGTGTGTTGGTGTGTGTGTGTGCGTGTGTGTGGGTGTGATGAAGACACACAGAGAGTCCATCCAGCCATGTAACATTATGTGTCAGTGCTTCAGGGCTCCTGCTGCTGCTACTTGCTGTGGGAACCACGACTAATCTAATAAGAAATAGTCCTGAGTCAGCGTGCACACACACACACACACACACACACACACACACACACACACACACACACACACACACACGCACACACACACCCACACACACAAACACACATGCACAGACGCACACACTATGTCATCATGCTAAAGGGAATCCACCCACACATGCAGTCATACAGTGACTTGATGTGCTGCTGTGCCTTAATATCCTTAACAACAGACATACACACACACACACACACACACACACACAGACACACACACACAGATGGATGTTAATGCTGTCACTGTTTCCTAACACGTTCCTGTGAGAAATGTTTTGTTAACAGCTCAGAGGTGAAATCGAACACTGCTGTAATTTGATGAGTCGGACTTCACAGTGAAATGATTGGAATCCGGAGACAGATTGAAAGGAGCAAACATTTTGTTCCTAAATAAAATGAAGTTTGTGTTGTTTGTAATTATTTGGGGCAAAACGAGCCAAATCACTTTGTCTTTGAAATTCCTAAATTTTTTTGAAAATAACTACAAGGACAATGTCGATCTTTGTGTTTAATACATTTGTGGAAATCAGATTTTCCTTTGTGTCAATCATTTATTCATTAATTTAATTTTGAAATCACGTTCTCTGGATGCTGACGTTCCAGATCTGAGCATTCCCATTTGACTCCGTCCAGCTCTGGAGACGAGTGTAATCTCTTCACGGAAATCTATAAGTGCTGCCGAGCAGATCCTCTGTCCCGCGCTGCTCCTCCTAATCACTGCAAAGCAAATGTCAGACAGCTGAGCTGCGGGACGCGACCACACCATTCTGATGAATTACCTCTGAAGACCGCGGCTTAGCTGCAAGTCACACTCAGCTGCTGTGTGTGTGTCTGTGTGTGTCCTGAGCTGCAGTTATTACTGAGTTATACCTGTCTGTCTGTGGCGGTGGTGTTGACACTGTGTTGATCGTATGATCTGTCCATTAGGTGGCTGTGATGGTTCCTCTGGGGTTGGACCCTGGGAAATGGTCTGTTTAGCACTTTTCTGGTCTATAGGACTCGTTAGTGCACACGCAGCTGAACGAGCGTGCCCCCCCCCAACGTGTCGCTGATTGGATCTCGATCGCTTTCACACCGCAGACTTCCTCCTGAGAAATGAAGCTAAGATATCCTGGAGAAGAAGTGGAGCTGTGGTATCGAGTCGGTCTCAGCTGTCAATCATGACGTTTGAACCTTTGTTTATCATCCAGCTGTTAAAATAAAATGTTATGGATATATCTGTTCCTCTGTCGTCAACCATGAACTGTAAATAAAGATGGACGACGTGTCTTCACTTCCTCCCAATGTATAAAAATGAAGCCAACAGGTCTCAGGGGACGGGCGCTGCCATCTTATGTTGGTGATTGAGTGGATCCACAATATCGTGGTCCTGCCCACACACGCCCCTGACCAATCACGAGTCAGTGTCAGCTGTCAATCATGACGTCTCAGCTTGTTTTTACATCATCAAATAAATAATTTAATTTAACTTAACACAACTTTTTAGTTTGGTCCACGTGCCAACAGGGAGGAGACAGGGTTTGTAACCCATAGTGCAGCCAGCCACCAGGGGGCGATCATGAGGTTTTGGCCTTTTGAACCTGAATCGCCCTTGAACACTTTCACCAACATTTTCTTTAGCATCTTCATTTGCTGCAGTGAAAACAGAAAAAAGTTCTCTGTGTTTAAGTTTTTCTCTCTTTTCCACCTGAAACATTTTATCTCAAAAAGGACGAACGAGTTTTCGGCCTGAACAACAATCCAGCTTTAAGTTTTAAACTCAGTGAAGAAGAAGAAGAAGAAGAAGAAGAAGAAGAAGAAGAAGAAGAAGAAGAAGAAGAAGAAGAAGAAGAAGAAGAAGAAGAAGTGGCCTCAGACTTAATTTAAATGAGGAAACGAAAGCAGCAGTCAAACTGGGAGTTGGCGAATGGAAATGTTGCGTTGACTTTTCGATGCACTTTTCTTTTTCTCCGTCCCATTCCAAAGAGATATATTAATAGAGTGGTAGTGTGTGGGGGGGTATATTTAGCTCTGTGGGGTCTGGGCCCCCGGCCGGTCGGCTCGCTCAGTGTGGGAACAACGCTGCACCGAGCTGATCTCTGTGTACGTATCTGTGTGTGTAGACGCTGTACAACTCTGGTTTTCCATGACTCTAACTGTGTGTGTCTGTGTGTGTGTGTGTGTGTGTGTGTGTGTGTGTGTGTGTGTGTGTGTTCTCCAGGAGCTGATCAGCAGGACGGGTCTGGAGACTCAGAAGCTGGATCTGATGGACGAGGTGTCCTGCCTCAAACTGAAGCTGGTCGGCATGGACGAGACGCACACAGACACACAACCACAAGATGCCGTGGACACGAAGCAGAACAAAGCCGAGGTATGGGATGTGTGTGTCTGTGTGTGTGTGTGTGTTTGTGTAATGCTGCTCCACACTTAGCGGCTGCTTCTTCTCTCCTCTAGGGATTACTCCATGTTAGCAGATGGGACATGGGTCAATGTCTTTTTAGTCTGGTCTTATCACTCTGATGTTTATTCAAGTGCTTCTGATAAGTTTGGTTTTAATTAAGTTATTTGATGCTTTAACATCATGATTGACAGCTGAGGCTGATCCCCCATTGGTTAAGGGGGTGTGGGGGGCGGGACCTCGTCACCATGATCACTGCTGCTCAGACTCTGGCTCCGGATGACGTTAGACTTTCAGGATGGAAGCGTTTGTATCCAGGATGTTTTGGTTTCATTTTTGTACAATGGGAGGAAGTGGAGACGGGTCGGCCATCTTTATTCACAGTCATTGAACCCAACACACTGGACCACCCACCTCCCTGAAGCACCGTCCTCTGCCAGCAGCTTGAACCTCTCACTCATTCAGTGATTTAAACTAATTCACTAAAGCACGGCCAGGTCCCTCTGGAAACTATCGTTGACTAAAACAATTCAAAGTTCAAGTTGCTGTATTTTAGTTTAGTTAATATTTAATTATAATATTTAGTTTTTTCACGCTTAACCAGGTCCCACGTTCTCCTCCAGCTCGATGCCTGAACTGAAATCATACAATAACATCTACAGTCAGAAGCAGAGACAGACAGACAGACAGTCAGTCAGACAGTCAGTCAGTCAGTCAGACAGTCAGACAGTCAGAGAGTTAAACAGTCAGACAGTGAGACAGTCAGAAGCAGAGACAGTCAGACAGACAGTCAGACAGACAGTCAGACAGTCAGACAGTGAGACAGTCTGACAGTGAGACAGTCAGACAGACAGACAGACAGACAGACAGTCAGACAGTCAGACAGTCAGTCAGACAGACAGAAAGTCAGACAGTCAGTCAGACAGAAAGTCAGACAGTCAGTCAGACAGTAAGACAGTCAGAGAGACAGACAGTCAGACAGACAGACAGACAGTCAGACAGACAGACAGTCAGACAGTCAGACAGTCAGACAGTGAGACAGTCAGACAGTCAGACAGTCAGACAGTGAGACAGTGAGAAAGTCAGACAGTGAGACAGTCAGACAGTCAGACAGTGAGACAGTCAGACAGACAGACAGACAGACAGTCAGAGAGACAGACAGACAGACAGACAGTCAGACAGACAGACAGTCAGACAGTCAGACGCACACACATCTGACACTGAGGCACAAAATAAGCCTGTTTTGAAAAGTCATTAACAGAGTTCAGCTCCAGGTCAAACCGGATCCTCTGGGATTAAGTGAAATTAAGTCCAAATTCAGACTTTGAGCTTCAGCACAACAACAACTTGTGAAGATTCATAAGTTGTTTGTATTCAATCACTGTATCATCATCGTCATATTGTGTTTCTTCCTCTGCTTTAATCAGCAACTTCTTCTTCTCTCTCAGTATCAGAACAATCACTTCATCCCGTCTGTTCTGGCATCAAACCTCTCACAATACAACCTGTAACAGAGCATCAGCCACAGACGTGAATGAGAGTGCAGGCACCAGAAAGTGCAGTTGAGCAGTCTCAGCTCGTCGTGTCCGGTTTCTTTGTGGGGACTTAGTTCATTGTGACACCCAGCTGCTCCCACTGCCACCAAAAGTGTGTTTCTGTGTGTGTCTGTGTGTGTCTGTGTGTGTCTGTGTGTGTCTGTGTGTCTGTGTGTATGTTTTCTTCTAACACAAGGCACCCAAGGCTGTTCTTTCCCTGAACAAACATGATACAGCATTTTATTTCTGCACACGCACATGGACGGAGTGAGATGAGTCGACGGATAGAGAGAGACAGGGAGGAGAGGGCTTGACAGGAGAGAGAGAGAGGGAGGGATGGAGGGAGGAGAGGAAAAGAGAAGATGAGAGACAGTGATGGACAGATTGAAAGATGAAAAATGACATAATGGACCGTGGAAATATTATTTTCTGGTCTGCATGGGCGTAAAATGAACAAGACAAACCTCACACTTCAGGACGCAGCTTTGTGTGTGTGATCTCTCTTCTGGTCATGGTGGTTTTTGTGTTTTTATATCATCACAACAGTAAAAATAGTTTTCTCTGAGTCGCAGCTTTAGGCGAAGAGAATGAAGAGAAGGAAAAAAGGATATATTTTATTTGACTGAGGTGCTGCTGGTTCAACTGAGGGACTTTCTAGCTGGTTTGCGTCTTTGCAGTTTTGATTAAAAATCAAGTTTAACCCAATAAAAGTTGAAGGAACAATAAACTCTTTCGGTTTCATCCCAAAGGAGGAGTGTCAGGATGGTGAGTTCCAACCCGTCCAATGATTTTTGAGTATTTGTTATAAAACCGAAGTGAAGCTCATGCTGATGCTGAAGGATTTGAACACAGGATCCTGAAAGTCACTTTTTATCCTGATCTGTTCACAGCCTCTAAGCATCAAGAGCAGTCACAGTCACATGTCAGGCACAAGGGCACTTCAGCAGAAAGAGCTGCACTCATCCATTATCCTCCGGTCTGATGTTGGGGGGGGGGGGGTGGGGGGGGGGGGGGGTGGCTGTTTCAACTCTGACATGTTGATGGTCAGTTAGTGTAGCAATGAGATATGTGTTGTGGTTCACGTGCACAAAACCCAACACATCCGACGCACAATGGTGGCGTTTGGCTTCGGTTACGACGGGGACTGAAACTCGTCTGCGTTTTGTCAGCTGTGTGTGTCTGTGTGTGGTGTGCGTGTGTCTGTGTGTGGTGTGTGTTTGTCTGTGTGTGGTGTGTGTGTGTGTGTGTGACAGCTGGTCTGGCAGGAGGAATGACAGGCATCCACTCTGAGCGTTCCTGTTGACCAAACACTTTTACCTCAGGGAGCCGCAGGAACATAATGAACTCTCCTCTGTCTGGTGAACGCTTTGAGTCGGCGCCAGCTGCGGCTCGGGAGGTAGAGCGGCACCACTCGTCTCACGGTGGGCTGTTCGATCCCGGGACTGACTCCAGCTGTGTTCTTGAACCAGAAACACGGAGAGTGAATGGGGATGGACGACAGGTTTTTTCACTTCCAGAAATGAAGCCAAAACATCCAGATTACAAACGTTTCCATCTTTCGATTATTCTACTTCTATAGAAATAGAACCAAACTTTCTGGGGACGTGAACATTTGAATGTTCATCAGTGTGTTAAGAACATCCTCAAATGACAGAAACATAATCATAGATATAATTATGACATGTCCTGGTGTCGTCCATCTTCATATTCCCTTCTGTGCTGTATGAATTGTAAAGTCTATCGAAGTAGAAACACGCTGCACCCCCCCCCCCCCCCCCCCCCCCCCCCCCCCGCTCTCTGTTTAACGATGTAATTACTGAAACAGCAACTTTTCAGGAACAAGGCTTTGAATTTGACGACGCTGCGTTTTTCACTTCCACAAACCTCCGAGTTCCTTTTCGGGGCCGAGAGCTCACATAGTTTAATGTGTTGTTTCCCTGAGCGTCTCCTGTTGTGTCTCTGCAGCTCGTCTGTCTTCTCCGCTCCTCCTGTCTCGCTCTCTCGGTTCTAACTCTCTGTTTTAGCCGGGACCCAGCTTGGCTGGAGATCAAGTATGTTATAATTAGCCTGGTGCTCGGGTGGAGCTGCTACACGGAGGGTTGAGACCCTGAGCTGCTCCACTGGGGGACGGACATTTAGCATTCGGACAAACTGAGTGATTTAAAACAACAGGATATGAGTCTGGGAGACAGAATGTAACTCACTCACTGTAAAAAGTTATTTAAAATAATCTAAAACTTCTTTTCAGGCCTCTTCCAACAGATGTTCTTCTTTCTCCCAACAAATGATGTAGTTCAGAGGTTTTTGTTTCTTTGAGTTTGAGCTTTTTCCCGCAAATCAAGTTATGGAAACTGGCTTTTCCCCCAAATACTGATGAAAATGAACAAATAAGTTAATGTCTGTCTCTCCTCTTCCTCTCCTCTCCTTTTATTCCTGCTTTCCTCCTCCTCATCACCATCTCACCTCCTCCGTCGCTCCGTCGCTCCATCGCTCCCAGTGTGTGGTAAACCTCATCAGTGAGCTCCAGGAGCAGATGTGCAGGTTTCAGGCAGAGATCAGCACTCGCATCCAGGAGAAACGGGCCCTGGAGGAGCTGGAGGCCCAGCAGGGGGAGCCCAGAGGAGGCCCAGCCCAGGGCCAGGAGCCTCAGCCTGGGTTAGCCGGCTCTGACCTCAGCCTGCCCGGCCCTGACGCCTGGATGCACAATGGAGGACAGACTGTACACGTAGGGAGACTTGATGGATGAACTCATCTTCCCCCTCCTTCCCCATCACTTCTTCTCCTCTTCCTCCTCTCCCCTTGTTTTTTTAACCCGTCCACACACCAGCCGGTATTTTGGATATTCCCACAGAATCAAACTAACAACCTCTCGTGAAGTGTGTGTCGCAGGACGCTGGAGTCACGCTGTGCTCGGGCTTCTGCAGAAATTTGGAGACTTTTGATTGGTTTTCCAAATGCTTCAAATGTCGAAAAGTAAATTAACCTTAAAAAAGCTTCACGTAAAGTCGTGTTGTTTTTTTCTGGTGGACGTAGAAACTCAGAACTTTTGACTCCTCACGTGTTTGAAGCATTTGGAAACAAGAACAGGTTTCAGCCCCGCTCTGGAGTTGTGTCTTTGTGATTCTTGGGTTTTGGATCAGAGTGTGTTGACGTAGTTCTCCTGCATGTCAGTGGTTCCTCCCTCTACTAACCCAGAGCGTCTCCTCCGTCACTGACCTGGTGGAGGGGTCACGGAGCAGGTGTGTGTAGTCAGACGCTGTGCAGGGTTTCCCCCGACCGGCTGATGTGCAGCCTGGATGCTTTCAGTCCTGCCCCTGGGTCCCCCCCCCCCCCCCTGGTTGTTTGATAACTGCACGCTGTGGTGTCTGTTTTCAGGAGGATCACGTTTCCTTTATTAACCCCTGGACTGTTCGGCCCTGGAGACCTTTTGTAACTGCACTGAATGTGAACCTGAATTCCCTCCCAGTGTAACTGTTGGCATGTGCACAGCTCGGATCCAGATTCCAAACGGGAGATATTAAAGTTGTGTTGTGTTGTGTTTGTGTTTTCTTTTCATTTTCCAGCAGGATTTGTTACGAGAAGTGAATCAGCTGAAAAACAAAGTGGACGAGCTGGAAGGAGAGAGGAGTCGATACGAGAAGAAACTCAGAGCCACCAAGGTAAAAAAACTTCATCTTTATACAAGGATCATATTACCACAGATAAATATGACTAGAATACTGAATGAGCGTCAATATGCTGATTGACGTTGAGTTAAACTGAGCCGGACCGAAGCGTTGCCTGAAACCACCGGGTAAAGAAAGATGTAAGACATGACAGATCATTAAAGTAAAGCCAAATCAAGTATAGGTCATAAACCACGCCTCCTCCATGTTAGTGGATGGGACATGGAGTAAACTAACAAGAAGCGCAATGAATCCTGGGAAAAGTCGGGACAGGAAGGATCTTTGAGAAGCCTTCCGAAGGACGAAGCCCCTGAAGTTTCATATTATTGAGAAATTAGAGTAGTTGTGTGTGAGTTTTATAATTAAATCTGTTAATTAGCTCTAATAAAAGCGCGTCTCCCTCTTTCTATACTGATCATTGTTCACTGGAAGGAGGTGAAAGTTGCTTTATCTCACTGCTTCCTTCCTGCGCCTCCTCCACTGCCTCTGTGCTCTATTCTTCTATATTAACTATTAACCCCTCTCTCTCTCTTTCTGCCGCTTGCTCCCACTCTGCCTTTCTTTCTCCTCATCTCGAAATCAACCCTCTCATTACCCTCTTCCTCTCTCTCTCTCTCTCTCTGTCTCTCTCTCTCTCCAGCTCTCTATCTCTTACTCTCTCCATGTGTGTTACCAGTCGCTCATGACCCAGCTGTCCAGCCTCAAGCTGACTGTGGAGCACACGCAGCTGGAGAAGCAGCACTGGGAGGAGCGCTGGCTCGGCGCACAGGTGCCTCCTCTTCCTCCTCCTCCTCCTCCTCCTCCTCCTCCTCTTGCTCGCCGCCTCTCGTCTGATTGAGTCTTTTCCCCGAGTCTCTGCATCACTCCGTCCTTTTGCTTTTCCACCTCTACACCCTCCAGTGTCCTGCTTCTCCTCTTCATCCCCGTTTCTTGATTTTGCACTTTGCGCTCGTCCTCCTCCTGATCCTCTGTATTTTGTTTTGTTGGTCATGTGACGGCTGAACTGAGGAGTTTGCAGAAGCAGAAGAAACTTCGTCCCTCTGCTTCCGACTGTCTCTCTTCCTTTCTGACATGTGACAGTTTGCATGGATAATGTGATTCTACGTGATGTGTATGCATCAGTGTTGTTTGTGTGTGTTCAGTTGTTGTAAATGTTGTAGGAACTATTTAAGAAGTTATCAGATTGATTAACTGTTTCCTGTGGAGACAAAGAAAGTTTTTTTGGTTTTATTTCAAGTTTAAGCAACATTTTCTCACACTTACATCCAAAACACACAATTTTTAATTATTTATTTTATTATACGTCTGGAAAACAACAGCCTCCCAGTTTCTAGCGACCACTAGGGGGTCCTGACCCCAAGTTTTGGAACCTCCTTATGCATTGGGGGCGTGTCCTCCAGCTCTCAGTTAGGCTCCACCCCCCACTCCTCCAAATATGGTTACTCCAATTAGTCAAACTTCAAATCCTGGAGATCTTCTGGAGAATGTCCGGAATCATTTGTGCGAACATTCTCTGGAGTTCTAGTCTGAAACAACTTGAGACAACAAGTTCTATCTGATTCCACGTGATGTTTTTACGTCCACGGACAAACCCGATAAGATTCTCCTGTGATTCCAGTCGCCTTGAAACTCACATCTCCATGATGTTCAATGAGCCGAAGCACCAACTCTGTTTGTTTCCCTCCACAGGCCGAGATCTCCGAGCTGCAGCAGCTCTTGGCCTCCAGAGACGCAGAGATCGAGTGCCTGCAGACTCAGCTGCTCGCCAGGGACGGCTCGGCCAACGACAACGCAGAGAGAGGTACGCTCCACCAGGACCCCCCCCCCCCCCCCCCCCCCCCCCCCCAAATCGTGGCACATTCCACATCTGTCAGTGAGAATGTGTGTGTTTGTGTGTGTGTGTGTGTGAGTGCCAGCGATGTGCAACCTGTGTCGACTCTGAAAACTGTTGCATCTAATCAACCTGTTCCTCTCTCTTGACTTCTCGCCTCTCTGCTGCCCTCTGCTTTAGAGGAGGTGTATATCAAGCAGCTGATTAACAAATGTAAGGCTGTGCTGTTGTGAACGAGTCCGATTTCCAACCAAACACAAACTCTACAGACACCTGAGGGCGATTTGTCTCCAGAGACTGAATGAGTGAGGTTAGAGCTTCACGTGGTCGAACCCAGGTGTCTTCTGGGAGAGCGTTTGGTTTGGAACTGGACCGGAGCCGAGTCACTCTGTGTAGAACACGTCCTGATAGAAGTGTTTCCTTTCAAATCTCCTGACGCGACCTTCTGTCAAACATAATGTTCTTTATAAACCTCCAGGGGGTTTCTATCCTGCTTATATTGTGGCCCAAGAAAATACTAAACTGTAAGATGATACCTGTTTATCCAGACTTAGCTGTTTCTCATGTGGTCACTCTATAAACACGTAGAACCCTCTGTGTGCATGAGTGTAACGGATCTAACATATCTATGTCTATATTCAACATGTTAGATTCTATCTGTGATGGTTTCTTTCACCTTCACTGCAACAAACCAGTGGATTTAAAGGGGCACGTCAGCAGGTTCACTAACGACAGGGTCAGAGGTCAGAGGTGATGATTTCTGATGATCAATCGATTTCATCTTCGGAGAAAGTTCCTCCAAAGCCACAGCAGAAGTTTTTTTTTATTTTTAGTGCAGTGAGCAAATGAATAATCAGAAAAGAAAACAAGACAGAGAGAGATCTTAGGATGATCTATAAATCCAAAGATATGGATTCTGTCATTTGTTCTAGAATTTACGTGTTAAACAATATCTAGTAAACAGATTTTTATGAGTAGAATTGGTGGCGTTCCCCTTTAAAATGTCTTTCTGTTTTTTAAACATGATTCGCCTCATGGGTTTTTTGTTGTTGTTGTGTTTGTTTGTGTGTTTGTGTGTTTGTTGTTGACCAAGTGCAAGTTTCTGTTCCCCTACAAATCGGAGATTTCAAGAATAACTCTGTAATATTACCAGAATAGAGTTTAATGTTACAATAATAAAGTTCTAGTATTACAAGAAGAAATTTATAATATTACAAGAAGAAATTCTTAATATTACAAGAATACATTTGTAAGAATAAAGTTCAGTATCAGAAGATCAACCTGAGGAGGAAAGTGCAGCATCTTTTACTTTAGTAGAAGTTTTACAGGGATTTTTCTCATTAAATTATGACTTAATTCTTGTAATATTATGATTTTATTCTCCAAATGTCCGTTCCATTCCATTTCGTCAGCCTCTGTTGGTCTAAAGATTAAATTGCAGTGATTGAAAACAGAAACCTTGTCCTTCCTGTCACTTCCTGCACCGGTGTTTGTCCCAGGTGTTGGTTCTGATTCGCTGTCAGTGTTTGTTTTGCTTGTTGATTCATATTAGCGATGCTGTCACGTCCATTACCGGCCTCACGTCAGGCACCAATCACACCCCCACAGGTCTCTGAGACTCTGAAATAACACTTGAATCCTTTGCTTCTGTCCGTCAGACCAGGAGTACCAGAGGTTGAAGGTGGGGATGGAGACTCTGCTGGCGTCTAATGAGGAAAAGGTAAATCAAACATGTCTTTTCTCACCTGACTACATATGAACGGCCTCTTTTCTCTGAGCACTTAACGTCTGTGTGATGAACAGGATCGTCGGATCGAGGAGCTGACGATCCTCCTCAGCCAGCACAGGAAGATGAGGGAGGTCCTCGCTCTCACTCAGGGTACGTCCTCATGATATGAGTGTTTTGTGGAACACAGTATTCGACTCCTCTTCTTTCTCTCCTTCCTGTTGACTGTGATGTTATTGAGCTGTGTGTTTTCTCCCCCCCCCACCAGGGAGCAGTGAGGAGGAGCTGAGCGGCAGTTTGAAGCTCAGAGCCATCACACACAAAGCTCACTCCGACATCCTCCGGTCCGAGGTAACGTCTCAAACTGTCGCCTGGAAACATTTCTACACAAATAATCTTTAGCTTGAATCACTGAGTTGTGTTTGGTCTCCACAGATCTCCTCCAGAGGATCTTCTCCACTGATGTTATCATCCTCACCGTACCAGAGAGAACTGGACTTAAGGTACAGACGCACACATCTGGACATAACTTTTAAAACATGTCTTCATCCTAAAATGTTTTGATTTATAATAAGGACACACACACACACTTATAATGTCAACAATTCCTCTTTTTGTTGTTTTTTCTAAGCCTCCAAAACTCAATGGACACATCGTTGGTGTCGACTGCAGATACGAGCTTCTTCAACGGTTCCTGGTGAGTTCCTGTCAGCGACCACTTCTACCAACACTCCCCTGGAATTTAACTTAGCAGCTCCAAACGTCAGAAAACTCTCGATTTCACAACGTCAAAGTCATAAAAGTTTCCTGGATCCGTCTCGTTGTCCAGATCAAGAACTTTCTTGGTCCGTGTCTCATTCTCCCACAAAGATTTGTGGAAGTCTGTTCGGTTTTCATATCAGATTTAATAATATCACATTAAAAACAACAGGAGTTCAATCATGGCAAAGGAAAAATGACAAAAGCGTTGATAAAAGATTAGATTTTAGAAATAAGACGCAGAAGATAAGTTATAAAGACATAGAGACAATAATATAATGATAATGAGGTGTGAGAACATGGTGGAGGTATCATTTTAATATCATGTGATTCATTCCTTGTCCTCAGGCACCAGCGCAGGTTGTTGTCCAGCAGCCTGGAGGAGCTGCAGAGTGGATCCTTACAAAAGGTTTGTTATTAATCTGTTGTTTTCCTGCTGCTCATAAAACTGTTTAACCTCCAATTTACATCAACTAACTTTCTACTGTCAACTGCTTTTTAACCGACTAGAAATAACTCTAACTTCTGTTCTTACTATATGACTAACCTGCTCACTCTCTCTCTCTCTGTGACTGTACTGTGTGTGTGTACGTGTATCTACTTGTGTGTGTGTACGTGTATCTACGTGTGTGTGTGTCTCCTCCCTCTCTTGTACCTGTGTTGACTGTAGGCTGTAGAGGTCCAACCTGCTGAGAGTGAATCAGATGTGAGGGCAGAGGTACTGATCTGCTGCTCGTCCTCACACAACCAAACCTTCTCTCTCATTAAAGAGTCTGAGAGCAGGATTGTTGATTTCACGTTCAGATTGTGTGACGCTTGCACTCACAACCCTTGAGCTTGCACTCACTTAGTTCCTTGCTTGTGCTCCAGCTCCAGCTCTTCTCCTTTGCACAAGATTCCCCAAATGATAGAATGTCCGGTGAAGTGATGACGAATTAAACTGCCCCTTTGGTTCCTTTTCCTGTTGGTGCTGCTCCAATTAAATTCAGTGGACATCCATTTAGTGTTTACAGTTGTTACAGTGATCTTAATAAATCCCTGACGTCAGGAGATAGCACGAGTCACCTCCCGCACGGGACGCTCAAACACATAAAGCTAACGCACCCTCGTTTTCATTCATCATCACGACATCTGGCTCTTCTATTGGTTGTTGCACAAGAAGAATCCAAGAGCAGAGGAGAGATGTGAGAGAAGACGTTTCACACTCAGGGATTAGCTGATGGGCAAACTTTCACTTGGTCTCAAGATGCTGAAGGTCAAAGGTCAAGGTCACACTGGACTCATAAACACGTTTATCAAATCTGCCTTTAGGGAAGTTCTTACAATTTTGACCAGTAGTCAGTAAAAGATGAATTCATTAGATTCCAGGGGTCAAAGGTCACAGTGACCTGATTAGTAATGCATGTACACGTGGAGGCATGTGACCACAGGATGGGGATTCTAGTTTAATCATAATATTTTCTATCGTTAAAGCGCCGGAGTAAGAAGAAGCATATTTCTTCTTGAGATCCTATTCATAACCTGAGCTTGTTAATGTTGAACCATGTGACATCAGACTTCTGTGTGGTGTTGCCCCGTGAGTGACTCAACGCTCCCCCTGACCTCTGACCTCTTGTTCCCAGTGTGACGAGCCCAGTTCACAGCTGAGTTCTCTCTTTCCCACTGCATGTGACCGCTGCACTTTACTGCACGCTCATAACACACATGGTCGTGAACACGCAGGCGCACGGGCCCGACCTGGACGGGCTGTCAGGAGCGCTCGGCGTCATGGCCGCCTCGCAGCTGTTTCTCTCTGCTGGCCTTTCCCCTGCTCCTCCTCCAGAGCCCCGGTGACTCTGAGGCCTGCTCAGATATTAAGACGTCCTCGGACATCACGTCAGCCTCCAAGGAACAAAGGAGCAAATCAAACATGACCCCCCCACTCCACTGTCTTATGAAAGATATTTACATGATGAGAGAAGTAGAGAACATGTGATTTAATACAATATACATGACGGTGCATTGCTGAAATGACCGAATTCAAAGAGGTTTGAGATTTGAGATTGAGTCAAAGCTGGAATCAGTGAAATTTGAAATTCAGCAGCACACGTTCATCGTACATGTATTCTAAACTCGGTGCTGGATCCACCAAACAAATCTGCTCTGATCTTTAAAGGCACTTTCACATCTCCCTTGTTTGATCTAAACCTTTTAGTTTAGTCTGACCCGGGGTCCAGACCAACAGACCGGACCCAGGTGGACGTACAAGTGTCAGACAAAATACTTTAGTCCCTAAATCACAATCTGAAGCCATGAAGACTGTGGAACAAAGACATGAAGCTCGGTTCTGACTCTCAGGTGTGAAAACGCTCTTATTTGTATTTTTGATTTCTTTTCGTTCCTTGTGCAGAATCCCGACCTGGAGCTGAGCAGGTATCAGACGCTACCTGGGAAACGAAGTAAAAAGAGCGAGCGGAGACCTGAGACGAACGGAGACGGAGAATACTCGTCCCCCTCGCAGCTGTCCCCTGTTCACAGCCCGGAGCAGGACTACAGGCTGAGTGAGTCCGAGCAGCACCGACCTTCACTGGGCTTAGAACGTCACTGTCAGGGTTCTGTTAACTACCTTCTGATGAAAGAGTATCAGGGACATGAGGAGGAAAATGTGAGAGGATTTGTCATCTTGAGAATAAATGATAATACAGATAAACATCTGTGCTTTTGGCTAAAAGGGAAATAATTTCCTTGTTTCTAAAACTGAGGAGAAATTTTCACCAATTTATCTGCACAGGGTATTTTTGTTATTGATTCCCAACATTCTGGATCCTGCAAAACTGAAAAGAGCAGTCATTCTCCTATAACCTTTCTTTCTCATGCCTGGTTCTAATAATCTTTCTAACTAATGAACATGACTGATAGTGAAGCGTGAGTTTATATTTTGACAGAATTGACGAAACAAACACCACAAACATTTGCACGACGCTTGTTTAACGTTGGATGAGATCGTCAGCAGCTTAAAGACGGGAAGAAGTGGAAATGTTTGGCTAGTTGTTTCCATTTACTTCCAGTCTTTATGCTAAGCTAACGATCTTCTGGCTGTATCTTGCCACACAGACATCTGGAATGGTTTTGTGATTTTGGAAGAAAAGATCCTTGACTTTAAATAAAACGAATGGACTGAACTTATCCTGAATAAAACTTTGTCAACGAACTCTGCTCAAACTGCTTCCTCCTCTATGGTCTCCTCTTCCTCCCCTTCTCCTCTTCCTCCCCTTCTCCTTTTCCTCCCCCTATCCTCTTCCTCTTCCTCCCCTTCTCCTTTTCCTCCCCTTTGCTGGCGACAGTCCGCTGCAGGAGTGCCAGTGCTCCGGCTCTAGGTACTGTATGCTCACATGGAAAATCAAATGTCAGCACTGGAAACACACCTTCACAAGGCTGTCACCTGAATGTCAAGCCTTTTCAAACGGGGAAATACATTTAAAATATTACATGCTAGGTTTTAAATACGTTTTTAAGGGGTCTTAATTATGTCAACGTTCATTAATGCTAATTCCATTTGACTTAAATTTTTTAAACGCAGCATTTTCAGTTTGTTATGAGTTGTAGATCTTTCTCAACAATACAGATATAAACCCAATGTAATAAAACAAAAAAACAGATATTGTTTGAGATATAACTTGGTGTTTCGAGGGTTATGGCTAATTTATGCTAAAAGTGATACGTCCATTTCAGAGAGTGTAACCGTTACTGCCTACGTACTAAACGTAATCCTCAATCCACTAGAGGGCAGCGCTGAGTTGAGAGTTTCAATGGTGGAGGCAGTTGGATGATGTACGTCTTAAGGAAGCCACGTTGTAAACAGCGGAGGCCCAACTTACCAACACATAGTAAAAATGTACACAAACTGAAGACGTAGCAATTAGGTAGCTAATGTTGAGCATACATTTTCTACTGGGCTTCTTCACTTCACTGTGATTATGGGGAAGCGTACGTTTCCGTCTCTGTCGCACTTGACACGGATCTTAAATTTGGTTTTATAAAGTCGAAACCTGTAGAAACCTTCGTTCAAACGCTTCCGACCGACAAAATGTCACGTCCGTTATCTCCTGGACAAAACCAGATTGTCCCGTCACGGTCAAACATCCGAGGTGAGCGACTGTTTCCCACCGAGGATCAGTGAACTATCCAGTGAGGATTATTAGGCCTCCCTCCCTCTGAGAGCTGTGTTGAAGATAATGCTGCAGCTCTCTCACATCAGCGTTCACAGAAAACCAACACACACTCACTCTGAGAGCTAACAGGCATAGAAGCATCCGCCAACGCCAGAGCTTAGAGCAGGAGTGTGATCACAGAGCCGTGAGAGGGCAGAGGAACGCCAGCTTAAGGATGCGCACAGTTCAACTGGCTTAGACATCCCAGAGTAAACAAACAGGGATGCAACCTGACATCCTCACTTCTGCCCCCCCCCCCCCCCCCCCCCGCTTGCCCTCTCGCCGACGGTCTGAAGCTGGACGTCGCTGAGAAGGCACGAGTGGAGAGAGAGAGCTTAAAGTAAACAACGGGGAAAACAAGTCAGCATCAAACAGCGGCAGCAGATTAGATTCAAACCAGTCAGGGATGGAATCTCTCTGGTCACTCTTGGGTTGTTGTGTTACTTCTTTGTGTACGACACAGATTCTTATAAATAACGTGTGTGTGACTAACGCTGGCTTCTGATTTCTGTCCACTTGCTTTCCTCTCGCTTCACTAACTGGTTCAGGATCTCCTGGGAAACACGACCTCTATGAAGTCGGTGGGTACTGACCCCCCCCCCCCCCCAGTGTGTCGCTCTGTCATCGCCCTGTTGAGTTGTGTGTTTGCTGCTTGACTGGATCCAGAGTGATCCAGCTTTCTTATTAGGGACATTTTGGCTTCATTTCTGGATCAGGAGAGACTTGTCGTCCATCTTGATTTAAAGTCTATGGGGAAAAATCAATCAGACTTTGGGAGATTTTCCAGTAAACTTCCCATCAAGTGGTGATGTACAAACAAATGTGTCCATTGTTCCCAGTACAGTGACAATAGAACCTTCCTCCAGTTCTCTCTCTGTTGGTGTAGTAATTGTATCTTCCACCATGTTGTTGATATTGTTATTGTCGTGACTGTAGTATTTCCCTGTATGTACAACATGCAGTCCACACAGTATTAGTTTTGTACGATAGTTTTGGACACACTTAATAAATCCCACCTGCTCTTTGGCTAAATCTATACACTGCATGTGAAATGAGAAAAAAGCCAAAAGACCTGGTGGCATCACAGCTCATAAACCCCCGCCCATATTTGCTGTCACGTCATCAACCTCCCTGCTGTGTTTGTCTCTGGCAGGACATCCAGAGAGGCTGGACGAGTTCGTCCTCTCAGACCAGTCCCCTCTGTCCTCCGGGGTGGACTCTGGACAACAGTCACCGGTCTCACCAGAGAACAGGAAGAGTCACCGAGGCATTAAGAAGCTCTGGGGGAAGTGAGTATTCAGGTCTGTAGGTTCTGGTGTCATACATTCCAAATCTTCATCGTTCTCACAGTATTTGTCTCTTTGTCTCTTTTTTGTGTTGTCCTCAGGATCCGCCGCAGCCAATCAGGAAGCCCCGTCCAGGTTATGGACCCGGAGCTGGGAGAGTTTAAGAGAGGAGGCTTCAGAGCCACAGCTGGACCCCGACTGGCCCGATCAGGGAACACACGGTACACATATATACACATATATACACATATACTAACATACATATTATCATACATGTAGAATATATCTGAAGGGGACACAGGGAAAAAGACACTCGTTGTGGCTGTGTCGTCTCATTTAAGACAATGTCTCTTTTCCTCTCAGAGACCTGAAGTTGCCTTTCTCCAAGTGGAGCACAGATCAGGTGTGTGATTGGCTCGAGGACATTGGACTCGGCCAGTACACCGTCTTTGCTCGCCACTGGGTCACCGCCGGTCAGACTCTCCTGTCGGCCACCCCACAGGACCTGGAGAAGGTACACACACACACACACACACACACACACACAGTTTATCACTTCTCTGTACGGAGACATCTGGAACTGGCTCATTTTTACGTACCTGACGAATGAATCATCCGATCGTCCATCTCAGTTCTGCTTGTCTGATCGGCCTCGTTGTGTGTCACTTGGTTTTTGTCCCTTTAGTTCCGTCCATCGCTGCGTCTCAACGTCCTCTTTAGTTTCGCCTTCAGCGCTGTTACCTTGTCTGTCCAATGTGTCACTCTGTCTCTCACCACGCTCGTGTCTCTGTCTCTCACCTTGTGTCTCTGTCTCTCATCACGCTGGTGTCTCTGTCTCTCACCTCGTGTCTCTGTCTCTCTCCACGCTGGTGTCTCTGTCTCTCACCACGCTCCTGTCTCTGTCTCTCACCACGCTCGTGTCTCTGTCTCTCACCTTGTGTCTCTGTCTCTCATCACGCTGGTGTCTCTGTCTCTCACCTCGTGTCTCTGTCTCTCTCCACGCTGGTGTCTCTGTCTCTCACCACGCTCCTGTCTCTGTCTCTCACCACGCTCGTGTCTCTGTCTCTCACCACGCTCGTGTCTCTGTTTCTCAACACGCTCGTGTCTCTGTCTCTCACCTTGTGTCTCTGTCTCTCATCACGCTGGTGTCTCTGTCTCTCACCACGCTCCTGTCTCTGTCTCTCACCACGCTCCTGTCTCTGTCTCTCATCACGCTCGTGTCTCTGGTCCCCTGCAGGAGATGGCGATGAAGAACCCTCTCCACAGGAAGAAGCTTCTTTTGGCCGTCAGGACGTTCAGCAGCAAGCAGCCGGAGAAGTCCTCGGAGCTCGATTACATCTGGGTCACACGTGAGCTTTTAAATCACACACACACGTTTATGTATCATGAACTTTATCGTTATGAAAACTGAAATGTCTCCTGTTGCAGGTTGGCTGGACGACATCGGCCTCCCTCAGTACAAGGATCAGTTCAATGAAGGACGAGTGGACGGACAGATGCTGCAGTTCCTCACCGTGGTGAGTTAGTAAAGAAGCTGCAGAGTTAACTTGATTCAGATCTTAAACTTTAGAGAACTGGATGAACCAGAGTAAATCCTTGTATTTGATCTGTGGCAAACTTCTTCTTCTCCTCCCTTGATTTCAGAATGACTTGTTATTCCTCAAAGTGACGAGTCAGCTCCATCACCTCAGCGTCAAGTGTGCGATTCACGTTCTCCACGTCAACAAGTTCAGCTCCAACTGCCTGAAGCGCAGGCCAGGCACTGAGGTGAGAGTGTGTGTCTGTGTGTGTCTGTACTTGTGTATCTGTGAGGACCATTTTTAGCAGAGACCTTATGGAGTGAGGACATTTTTCAAAGGGCTGTTTGAGGGTCAAGACTTAGGATCAGAATCTGTGTTAGTTCATACATTCCTCCATTTGTTTCAGAACCAGTTCTCTCCCAGTGAAGTGGTCCAGTGGTCCAACCACCGGGTGATGGAGTGGCTGAGATCCGTGGACCTGGCGGAGTACGCTCCGAACCTGCGGGGCAGCGGCGTGCATGGAGGACTCATAGTGAGTAACTGTCACGACAATAGAGTTTATAAAGATGGATGACATGACGGCTCCTTAAAAGTGAAGCCAAATCATCTTAGTTGCCCCCTGGTGGCTGGCTGCAGAATAGTTTTGGTTTTAATTGTTTTTTGAGGATGTGAAAATGGGCTGAAACGTCTTGATTGACAGGTGGGACTGACTTGTGATTGGTCGAGACAGACTCTGGCTCCCATATCCGAATATTTTGGCTTCATTTTTGTGCAACGGGATAGAGTGGCGACATGTCGGCCATCTTTATTACCAGCCTGATAATGACCTTTATATCGTGAACTCGTCTCCTCCCCTCAGATGCTGGAGCCTCGCTTCAACTCGGACACGCTGGCCCTGCTGCTGAACATCCCTCCTCAGAAGACGCTGCTGAGACGCCACCTCACCACCAACTTCGACAACCTGGTGGGCGGCCAGGCGCAGCAGGAGAAGAAGGAGTACACGGAGGCGGCCGGCTGCTCCCCCCTCAGCATCGCGGCCAAAGTGAAGGTGAGACGACACAAACACAGGAAGACCTTGTGTGTGACTCGGAGCAGAAGAGGAAGAGCTGCGAGGCGACAAAAAGACAAACACAAACGCACAGTGAACCCGTCCTCCTCTGAGAAAGCACCTTAATCCACAGTGAGACCTCGGGTGTCAGCTCCGGTTAAGCCCTGAGCCCCTCAGTGATTTTAAGCCTGTGAGAACAGACTCGTCCCCGGGACCGCCGCGCTCCTCCTCCTCCTCCTCCTTCTCCTCCTCCTCCTCCTCCTCCTCCTCCACCTCCTCCTCCCCCTCTTCCTCCTCCTCCTCCTCGAGGATTAGAGACTCCGCCGTCAGCGCTAAGTCCTCGTGTGCTCTGCTGAAGAGAAACTGAAAATAAAGAAATCCACCGTTAAAAAACACACAACTCACAATAACTGTCGACCCATTTTTGACCTCGGACACCTAAAGTCCAAATGTCCTGAGGGGGCCATGAATATTAATGTGCACAGATATGACCTGGAGAATAGGCTTTGTGTGTGTGTGTGTGTGTGTGTGTGTGTGTGTGTGTGTGTGTGTGTGTTTATGTTTGTGTAGGAGAGAACACACTTATAAAAGCTGCTGTTCCTTCCTGCCTGATATCACTTATTATTCATCTGCACTGAAGACACAGAACATGTGGATATGAGAAAAGTATAGTATATTATATTATATTATATTATAGTATAGTATATTATATATTGTATTACCTTCACCGAGGAGGTTTTCACTCCGATCCGTTTGTTTGTTTGTTTGTTTGTTTGTTTGTTTGTTTGTCAGCAGGATTACACAAAAACTACTTAAGGGATTTCCATGAAACTTAGTGGGAGGAAGGAACCTGGACCGAGAAATAACTCCTTTTCCATAACATTTTGAGATTAAGGCGTTTTTTTGACATATTCACCAATTTTCCAGCTAATAATTCATGGGTCTAGATGAAAACATATTTAGGGACCGTATTAATATGAGTGTTTGTTGCAGCTTGAGTGACTTCAAAGCTCAGCAGGACAGATTTCATTTGACCCACAGTCACATCTTCTGTCTTCGTCTTCTTTCCACCGCAGCCAAAGAAGTTGGGTTTCTCGAACCTGACTCACCTCCGGAGGAGACGAGCGGACGAGTCCACAGATTACGTCTGTCCCATCGAGTCGCCTCAGTCGGGACAGCCCGTGTCCAACGGGACACAGATGCGTCCGTACGCCGGCTTCAGAGGCCTGAGCCCCATCCTGGACCGGGAGCCGGACCACTCCAGGGACCAGTCCAGGGACCAGTCCAGGGACCAGGTGGGGCTCGAGGACAGCAGGGCTCTCCCATGACAGCACCCGTGACCACAACATGGCGTTAGTGTGTCCACGCCACGGACAGCCATGTTGTCACGCTTTCGGCCAATCGGCTTCTACTCTGCTTCCTTTGCTTGCGGCCCATAATACCTCAGCTCATCCGCTCCCTGCTCCTCCAGACCCCCCCCCCCCCCCCCCCCCCCCATCAGCCCGACCCTGTGCCTTACTCCTGAAGAGATTCACAGACTGTGTCACCGAGACGATGAATCTAGAGCACAAAGCGTTTCGATGATGTCACTTCCCCTCAGATAACTGACTAACCCGACCTCAGCCTCAAACCTGTGCCATGAGCGCCCCTCTCTCTCTCTGGACTCTTCCTGTGACATCACTTCCTGTAACCCGCACAGTATATACGGACAACTCCTGTTGTACAGTATTCATTTCTAACATGTGTTCACCACCTCTAGGGGATTTTTAAATGTGTGCGAGCCATCACATCACCTCCACCTTTTGTATCCTGCAGTTTGAATACAGGTCTGTCACATGGCTGAGATTAACTCGTGCAATATTTGCATAATCTTACAAATGGAGGGATTTTATTTAATATTTATGTGATTGCAGATCCAGTTATGAAGCAGCATGTTTTCTTTGAAACCTGAGGTGGTGATTTTGTACCGTTATTTTCATATTTGACTGTAATAGTATTTTTATAGTAAAGAAAATCCTGCTCTGCTAAAGGAAGCTCACGTGTGCTCATGTAAATGTCCAAAAGAAATTATCAAATCATTTAATAAACAAAAATTATACGTGTGTAAAGTGGATTCCTCCTTTTTATGGAAAAGCAGATAGAAGTGTGTGAGATGATAAACAACAAGGATGTGACACAGCTAACCTCAGATACCTTCATCATTAACCTCTGCTGTCATCATCATCCTCATCATCATCACCGTGGCTGTCATGGATGCTCCCCCCCCCCCCCCCCCCTTGTCCATCACCATGTTAACCCTGTGTAAGTTGGCATGAGAAGTGCATGTGTGACCCAGCATGAAGCTGCAGGTTCAACCGACCTGATCCACAGACTTCACTGTACGAATATGAAACACAACTTTTACTGCTGCTCAGGAAGCTCGTCATTGTTTCACTCGCAGACTGGAAATAAAGATGGCCGACACAGCTCCACTTCCTGTCGCGAGAAGTGAAGCCAAAGTGTCCTGCATACAAATAATTTAGACCAAAGACAAATGTGAGTCAGTCTCAGCTTTCAATCGAGACATTTCACCCCAAAGTACGTGAATGACACCATGTCTCCTGGTGACATCACATATAAACTCCGTATTTTAATTTGGAGCTGCACCAAAGTCTTCTACTTCGTAAAGTTAAAGAACGTGAAAACAAATTTCCGCCCTCTTATCCAGATCGACACAAAAATGTAATTGCGCATCCTTCTCCCAAGTCTGTTTGGAGAAAAACATAAACTCTTTGAATACTTCATCATTAAATTAAATCAGTTAAAATGCACTTTTACGATTGGTCCACATCCCATCCACTAACACGGAGGAGGTGGCATTAAGGACCTATACTAAAACCAGCCTCCAGGGGGCGATCGAGAAGTTTTGGCTTCACTTTCAGGAGCCGTGATGTCGTCCATGTTATTACAGTCTGTGTGTGTGTCTGTGTGTGTGTGTGTGTTTGTTTGTGTGTGTGTGTGTGTGTGTTGCAGATGGCGAGCACAGAGGGCACCATGTTGCAAATAGAAGCTCTGTCTGAAAGCATCAACAACCTCACAGTAAGCACCAGCACACACACACACTCTCACACAGACACACACACACACACAGGCACACACACACACACACACACACACACACACAAGCTGCTGGGTAATGACTCCTGCAGCAGCTGATAAGTGAACGCTCCTCGTCGACTGCAGCAGAAGCTTCAGTCGCTCAGATGGAAACTCTGAGTTTAATGTGAGAAATAAACATGAACAGTCGCAGATCTGTGAGGAAATTAAAAAGTAATTCCAGTGAAACCAGCGGGAAACCTGCTCCCAGTACTTCATTACTTCCTGTAGTCATGGAGATGACAGCCTCCATTATCTTCCTCCTGTTGTTAATTGTACATCAAAGCTGTGCACGACCACCATGTGATAAAATGATAATAAATGTCACTTAGAAGATATTATTAATAATATTATTTGAGGGAGCATCAAGTTGCACATTTAAATAAGAACCTGTTGAAACTGTGTAAACATTTGAGTTTTCTTTCTCCAATTTTCAGAAATAAATTAATTTGATGTGCTTCCAATTGTACTAGAACTTTATCAATCAATTAATTAATGAAATCACAATTAATCAAACCTAATTCATCCCCAACACCAGCTGCCAGGTAACCTCTTAAACTCCCATGGTGCTTTGCTTCCAGCTCCTGCTCAGCCGGGAGGAGCTGCAGAAGGAGAGGAGGCGGGCGCTCGTTTGACACTGACCAAACGCTGCTGTCAATCAACCGCCTGCAGCAGCCAATCTCAGTCCTGCGCTGCACCCCAAGCCCCGCCCTCACTCTGCTTATCAAATCACCTTCTACCAGCCACTGATTCTCATGTACAGGAAACACTGATTTAAAAAGGTCACACTTTTTAATGTTCTACGATGATGAGGTTTCAAACAGAGTGAAATTCATTCATCTGGAAATTTGAAAGCACAAAAACTATAATTTGAGGCTCAGGCCATTTTACAAAGTTTATTCATTCACAATATTAATGGGACATAACTTTACTACCACGTTCATTCTTTGGAATTATGTTGTTCACTTTAGGAAGGATGGAATTCTGTCATGAATGAGTACGATCTTTTCATCCTAGTTAACGTGGAGAAGACAAAACATATGAAGGATCCTGTGATTATGACTTAAAGTGGCTCCTCAGTTCAGTATTAACGACAGAGTCTGTGAAACCACTTGACAACATATTGGTACATTCTACACAAGCCTAACTTCAGTATATCAGGTTTAGACGTGTTAAACATTTGTGAACTTGAGGAGCTTCAACAGCCCGAGGAAGAAGAAATCATGGAGAAGCTGGAATTCATTTTGCCCTTGTCAATATCAGTAGTTTTTTTTTTTGTAGGTTTTCTTTGGATGTTCACATTTTTCTGCTCATTCTGTAGTTTGATGATGATGGTTCCTTCCCCCTGCTCGTCCCTTTGCACCTCGGTACAGAACTGGTTCAGATGTATATTACTGTAAATATTACTGTAAATATTTAGGACAGTAACTGTAACAATCAACCGAAATGTAGAACTGCACAAATGGCAAAGCACTTGATGAACTGTCTAATAAATAAAAAGCACTGTGACAGACTGGGTGCTCTGAGTTATGAACACATAACCTCAGGTGATTAGTAAACTGTCTCTTTCACTTCATGTGGGACTCGACTGAAAGTTCCTTCTGCTTCACAACCTGGAGAAAAGTTTCAGGTTCTATTGGTTAAAACTTGAACAATTCAACTCCCTGTCACAATAAAACTTGAGCCGACTCAACCTACATTTCCTTATTTGTGTTTCTTACCGAAATGAGAGACGAACATGAGTTCAGCATTTTGTTTACCCAACAACCCCCCCCCCCCCCACCGCCAAGCTGCCGCTGACAGTTAACTGGTAAGATCAGTCTTTTGTTGACTTAGCTCAAATTTGACAAGTTTCAAACACCACACCCGCACCTCCACAGTCCCCTGGGAGCCCGTGGAGAGAAAACCCTCCTTATTCTACTGAAGGTTCTGCACACACCAGGACCCAGGAGACATCGGCTTCACACACACACACAGACACACACACAGAGACACACTGTGTGTTACGGCAGGGTACAGGAGCCGTGGGCCGGTAGTGGACTTGGAACTGCACTTACCTCCAGACCCGTCCTGGTGAGTAACTTAAAGTTTTAATAGTTTTAAGATCCATATATTTAGTGCTGTGTCAGGGCTTCACGTTGGTAGATAGACGACTTTTAATGTGCAACTGTAATTTATTCATTGTTAAATGGAGGAAACAATGTCGCCATATGGCAGGAGAACAAAGAGCTCATCAAAATACCAGTTTCTAGTTCTACCAGCCATATGTTCCTTTCTAATAAGAGTCCATGTTCATCTAGTTGTGTAAACTCTGTTCGTAGTGGATCAGGGAGTCCACCCAGTGATCTCCGGCTCTCCACCAGCAGTCCATCATGGGCAAACCCTTCAGCAAACCCACTTCGAAGCCCTTCCAGAACTCCAACTTCTTCAATTTCAATCACACGTCCTACGCCCAACCCCCCCCAGATGTGAACCCGGCCCCTCGACCCAGCATCTTCGCCACGCTGAGGAAGCCCCCCGTCGCCAAGCCCAATGATTTCATTCCCCTGTTCAACGACTGCATCTCGGCCGCCGCGTCCAGAACTCAGGAGTACCTCCTCTTCACAGACCCCGAGGTCAAGTTCCACCCAAGCCCCGAGGTGCTCACTCAGGTAGGTGCCTCCATCGGTGATAGACTTCAGTGCGTTGATATCTCAAACTGTTCCTCAGAGGTTCCTTGTCTTCCCACAGGTCTTCCTGATGACCTACATAACCCAGAGTCTGTGCCTCAACATGACAGACACCTTCAACTGCACCGCCATGACCCCCGAGCAGCGCATCCTCCTCGGGGCCGACTGGGTCTGGGCCCTGCTGCAGAAGCCCACCAAGAACCCTCGGATCCAGATCGCCGTGCAGGTCCTGCACCTGCCGGAGAGGGAGGACGCCGAGGAGGAGGACGTCCCCCCCGAGGGCTTCAGCGAGTCCATCCAAATGGCCCAGAGGGCGACGGGCAACAAGACCATGTACGAGAGGTTAGTGGACTTCTGCACCTCGGTCGGCAAGGACTGCTACGCCCTCTTCTTGTTCTTCGGGAGGAAAAACGACAAGGGCAACATCTACGGCGTCCTCAGCAACAACTTCGAGGCGGCCATCGGGAAGTGCGACAGGATCGACCGGCCGTTCATCGAGAACTTCTTCAAAGGGTCCCGGTATCTCCACACAGCTTCTGGAATGATGCAGGCCATCGTCACCAAGAAGGAGGGAGATCCTCTCACTCTCATGATGAAATTCAGCTGAACCACAGGAACTGATGATACCAGATGACACCAGATGATACCAGATGACACCAGATGACACCAGATGATACCAGATGATACCAGATGACACCAGATGATACCAGATGATACCAGATGATACCAGATGACACCAGATGACACCAGATGACACCAGATGACACCAGATGACACCAGATGATACCAGATGATACCAGATGACACCAGATGACACCAGATGATACCAGATGACACCAGATGACACCAGATGACACCAGATGATACCAGATGATACCAGATGACACCAGATGACACCAGATGACACCGGATGACACCGGATGACACCGGATGATACCGGATGACACCGGATGATACCGGATGATACCCAGATGATACCAGATGACACCAGATGATACCAGATGATACCAGATGATACCAGATGACACCAGATGATACCAGATGATACCAGATGATACCAGATGACACCAGATGACACCAGATGATACCAGATGATACCAGATGATACCAGATGATACCAGATGACACCAGATGATACCAGATGATACCAGATGATACCAGATGACACCAGACCACTGGAAGACACTCGATGTCACGTGATGAATCAAGATTAACGAGCTCCTGTTGTCCTGAATGTTGAGTTTGATAAAGTTAGAGGAGTTTGAAGGAGTTGCTGATGGAGCGTCTCAAGTCCGTCCAGAGTTTTCTGTTGTTTACTTTTCAAATAGCTTCAACCGAAGACTTAACACATTTCTACACATGAATTTAACACGTACGACAATTACAACACTACGACAACTTTAGCTCAGCGTGTGGATGTGTTACAGAGAAGTTTGGTTCTGATCTGTTCCAGTGTGAAACCAGTGCCACACCCTGAACATGCAGCAGATGAATAACATCAGTTTATATTATTTTATTATTTACTTTGCACCTTTGCCAAAATGAAAACAAGTTCATTAGTTTTATTCATTTCATCATCGTTGCTGTTTTACTGGAGAACTCAAACCTCAGAACTCGAAGCTTTTCAATGTTTCACTGTTCAAAATCGTTCTTCATATTTTAGAATTTAGTTTGTTTCACCTGCTTCTCTTCTGTAACATTTATAATTTTGATATGTATGCCCCAATGATCTTCAAACTAATGCTTTTTATTGTTTTCTATTGTTTGCCTTCAATTCTTCATTTTGATCTTGTAAAGCCGTTGTGTTTTGAAAGTTGTTCATTTAATAAAGTTAGGTTCTTATTTATTAACTGATCACACGGGTCATAGTATTATTATTTAGGGTTTAACCAGTTTTATGCTCAGTGAGTGAATCATGTTTAATAGAGAAACTGATGTGTCATTTAATTAATTACCTAATTAATAGGAGGAATAAAAAAGCATTAGTCTTTTAAATACTTTTGCCTAATTGTTTCAATGTTGCTCAATGTCAGGAAGAAACATAAGCATAAATATTTTCTGTCAACATTTATCAAGTATGATTCACAAATACAATTTAAAAAAGATTCATTAACTACAGACAGGATTAGAAAACACCTGTTGCTCCTTTGTTTTAACGTTAAGTACACCAATGGAAAAAAGCTCTTCAAAAAATATGTTTTATTTTTCAAACATAATTCACATGTTAAACAAGGCTTTGCTTTTATAATAATTATTACTAAACATTATTATTTAAAAGCACAAATAAAGACACTCAAAGACACTTTTTAAGCAAAATAAAGACGTTCAAGGCATGAGACGAAAAGAACAGTGGAAACAATGAAATATAAAAACGTTAAAGAATAATTTTGTAGTGTGAACTTCATGTTTTGTTGAGCAACAGAAAGACGCAGACGTTCAGAGTGTGAAATACAAATGAAGCAGAAAACCAGAGAGATGATCCCGGAGCCGAGGACATGATTCAGACAGTTCACCACAATTATACATAAAAAACAAACTATTAAAAACATTGTGTGGCGACTCTAAGTATAAAACCTGTTTAGCTGTATAAGCAGTGTGGCTCATCATAAGACTGAGTCCGTCAGTAACCTGTCTACAGCCTGAGGCGTCTCAGAATGATGATTCATAATCTATAAGATTTAATTCAAGACATCTGTTTCAGGATAACGTTGTATAAAAAAATATCCAGATCAAAGGCACATTTACAGAATTCACTGTCTCACATTAGTCATCAGTTTTTCAAAAGCTACAAAACAATTATTATTACAAAAACAAACAGGGCATCATAATTTAGTCCTCAGCCACTTTATTTAAAATGACAGAGGACCAAAGTTTTTAATATAAAACTGTCCTACAACTTCCTATACTCTCCAAAATAAAAGCTACATTTGTGATCCCTTTACTTGTAAACTGTGAAATTCACATTTTCACTCTTTATTTATCAGGAATGATTCAGAAAAGAAAAAGATCAAAGCCTGAAGCGAGCCTCCATCATAGTTCATCTTTGTGGCTTGTTTCTTCTTCGTGGTATTTACGCTCACAGGTGCAGACGGCGGTGCGGTCGTCGGTCTCGGTCACCAGCTCCATGTCGGCGTGTCTCGTGGGCCGACCCGTCAGCCGCTCAGAGTACGTGAGCAGGACTCGGTAGTAGTAGCAGTACAGTCTGCTGGGCTGCAGCAGCTCCCGGGCCGCCGCCTGACCCGCCCTGGAGATCTCCTGCGCCTCAGCGTCGTTCTCTTTGGCCCATTTGATTTTCTCCAGCACGTCCGACAGGTCTCTCTTCACCGGGAGGTAGTGGACGCCGGCTTTCAAATGGCTGTAGAAATGTTCGTAATACTGGGAATCCTGCTTCAGCACCAGGCTGTTCCCGAGCATCAGGTACGGAAAACGATAGGCGGCCACGGTTCCGTCCACGTTCACCTGGTACTTGAACTAGAAGAGAGAATTCAGAGAGTTTATCACTGGGAGGGAACTCCAGAGGAAATCAGCAAAGACACAATGACATCAACTCAATTTGTAGAAAGAGAAAAAGCAGCTTCCACAGGCTCCACATTGTAGTTTCATGTATTAAACAGAATATGAACTAACATATTAATCTGTTTATATACCCCCCCCCCCCCCCCCCCCCCACCTTAAAGAAGTCGAAGAACCCAACGAGCGGTGTTTTGCCGACATGTTTCTCTCGGTCCCTGAAGAAGAACCATCCTGTGATGCCGGCGTCCAGCAGCTCGGGGTTGTTCATGGACAAGTGGACGAGCTGAAGACGTTCCTCACGACTGTCCCGGCCTCGGAAAAACGCCCGCTCGGTCTTATTCACCCACGGAGGCCCTGGAACAAGAGGACACCGATATCATCAGATCATGTCAGGGACTAAAGAATGAATAAAATAAGAAGTACCAGAATGAGTATTTCACTTGAGGTCAATGAAGTAAGTACAGTGATAATAGATACACAGAAGTAATCGGGGGTGAACTTGCAGTGTGAGGACACAGAGAGCCTGAGGTGAGGGAGGAACCTTTAGAGACTTGTTGGTTTAAGTTTTCTTTCTCACACTCGTCTGATGAGACAAAAGCTCTGAATCTACACTGTAAAAACAAGGAAATCAGAAGGAGGTGCACAACTTACAACTTGAAGTATCTATGTACTAAGGAGATCATCTAAGACTGGGAATAACTCTTATATTTGATTTTTATTATTTCAAAAGGATAACGATATTAGGAATTTTGAAGCAACCTGTCAGACACACGGACTTGAACTTAAAGAGGAATTAAAAATCCCTGTTTTTTGAGGTAGAAGAGAGACAAACACCTAAAGATGTAAAACCCACAGACATTTAAATAAAGATAAAGAGAGAATGTGTGTGTGTGTGTGTGTGTGTGTGTGTGTGTTACCTGTGTGTGTGTGTGTTACCTGTGTTTCCCTGGACCGACAGCAGGTCGTTGGTGACGCCTCTTATGGCCTCCAGGGTGGAGTGTGTGACCTCGTACGTGGGGAGGACGATGTCCCGTGTGTCCGTGGAGCCGCACCAGGACAGGACGGGGACCGGGTCCGACCTCCCAGTCTCCAGCGGCCAGTCGCCCACGTTGATGAAGAACTCCACGTCAGGTAACCACACCTTCAGCAGGACAATGACAGACATCAGCCGTCCCATAATTCCATTGGGTCTCTTAGCAGTAACATTAAGATCCTACACGGGCACGGACCCTTGAACTGGAGATGTTCTGTTCTCATTCTGCTGGAGTCTGTATCAGAACATCTGGAACATCTGCAGACACACACACACAGGACTTTACCTTCCTCATCAGGGAGAGCAGGATCTCATCAGAGAACATCTTGAAGTCGGTGTATTTCCCCAGCGTGCGGCGGTACAGCCGCTGGTCGATGATGGCGTAGTGGATGAGTCCTCCTCTGTTGGAGAACCTGTCGGGCACTTCCTGTCGGAGGTGCTGCAGGTCGATGGCGGGGAAGAGTTTGAAGTCGGCCAGGATCTGAGGCTCTTCTGAGGGACACCTCATGGCGCTCTGCCACACGGAGGCATCGGGCTCGGGACAGTCACAGTACTCGTGGTAGACCGGACCTGAGCAGGAAGAGGACACTCAGGGTTAGATGGGGGGGGGGGGGGGCCTCAAGCTTCACACCTCCTCAGAATGAACCAGACCTTGCATGATGTACGGTGACTCCCCCACGGCCTCGTCCTGGTGGAGGACATCGACCTTCAGGCCGCCCATGGCCGAGCCGTAGAGCCGGTACCTCACCAGGAAGGAGCCGTCCCCCCCGGTCCAGGGGCGGGGGGACGTGGATCCGGATGTGCTCCTTCCTGTCCAGGGAGCTGATCTTCACTTTAAACGTGTCTGGACCTGGACATGTGAAGAACACGTGAAGAACATGTCAGTGACACGTGTGAGACTTATTCCTCATCAGCAGGATTTAATAAACAGTAAACTTCTCCGTTCATATTGACACATTTTAATGTTAGGCCTGATAGAAGAAGAAGAACACATGCTACATGTTGAATACAGTTAGCTTCAGTTAGCTTTGTGTTGTTTCTGTTTGTGACTCACAACATGCAGCTACTTGTTGAATACAGTTAGCTTCAGTTAGCTTTGTGTTGTTGGTGACTCACAACATGGAGCTACTTGTTGAATGCAGCTAGCTGTGTGTTAGCTTTGTGTTGTTGTTGTTGTTGTCTGTGACTCACAACCTGAAGCTACATGTTGAATACAGTTAGCTTCAGTTAGCTTTGTGTTGTTTGTGACTCACAACATGGAGCTACTTGTTGAATGCAGCTAGCTGTGTGTTAGCTTTGTGTTGTTTCTGTTTGTGACTCACAACATGCAGCTACATGTTGAATACAGTTAGCTTCAGTTAGCTTTGTGTTGTTGGTGACTCACAACATGGAGCTACTTGTTGAATGCAGCTAGCTGTGTGTTAGCTTTGTGTTGTTGTTGTTGTTGTCTGTGACTCACAACCTGAAGCTACATGTTGAATACAGTTAGCTTCAGTTAGCTTTGTGTTGTTTGTGACTCACAACATGGAGCTACTTGTTGAATGCAGCTAGCTGTGTGTTAGCTTTGTGTTGTTGTTGTTGTTGTCTGTGACTCACAACATGAAGCTACACGCAGCAGCACCGACCTGGAGACTCGCTGAGGTTCCGGCCCTCGGAGCTGACCGCCTGGATGAAGAAGTGTCTCACCGGCAGGACGGTGCCGGGCTCCAGCCCCGGTCCCCACAGGAGACACCTCCGAGGAGCGACTCCTCCGGCCGCGCACACCCACAGGCTCCGGCTCAAACACGCCAACAGGAGCACGAGGCTCCGGGCGGAGGAGCGACCCGAGTCCGGGCTGCTCCCGAACAACATGGTCCTGAGGAGAATCACCGCTTCACGTCCGGATCACTGAGGAGTCTCAACAAAGTTCAGAACCAACTCCTGCGCCGCCATGTTGGACAGAGAGACACGCCCACCGGGTTGAGGTGCCTTCACGGGCCCGTGGGAAATAATCTTAGCGGACAGTGAACGCACCATTTAACTATGACCCTCTACAGATTAATAATAATAATAATAATACTGATAATAATACTTTTTTAAGATGTGAAGAGAAGATAAATAAATAAGGAATCGTCATTACTTTTTAGAATAATCACAGAAAGACCCAGAACTACTAAACATTTAGCTTTGGTTTTGTTTTCCATCTTTATTTCATCTTTGTCTTACAAAAAAAAGAGGAAAAGTTTGATTTTATTGTCTTGTATAAAAGTTTTTATCATATCACAGTCCTGAGATTTTAAAGGCAAGTGGTTGTTCTAGTGTCACTGACGTAAACAGATCCTACACAGTGCACTGGTTTGTATCAAACCATCAGCTCATACAGTGATTTGTGACCAAACAGGAAATGAGAGGACTAGTAAGAAAATATGTTTTCTGTCTTGTGTCCCAGCTTGTCCAGGTTGGGCAGGCAGGCGTACTGGATCATGGGCGGAGGACCACACAGGACGACGAGGGCGTCAGAGGACGGAGCAGGGAGGTGCTCCCTGATCATGTCCTGGCTCACAAACCCTGAACTGTAGCTCCAGTCTGGAAGACAGAACACGGAGATGCTTGAACAAGAGAAGAGGCAACTTTATTTATAAGGCCCTTTATTATAAAGCACATTATTTGGGCTGGTTTAAAAAATAAAACCATTGAATATCCATGAAAGAGACAATTTCCTGTGTCTGTGTGGTTCTGTCTTCACATTAGACTCAGTTTCTTACACAATCTTTTCAAACTCCTGATAATGATACCACTTTATTCTCGTATTTTTGTGACATTGCGGTCAATTGGCATAAAAATTGGTTTTGTGAGGTCCCAGCGACCTTGACCTTTGACCCCTGAGCACTCAAACCTAGTCAGTTCTTCTTTCAGTCTCAGTTTGAACCACACTTTAAGAAATTCCCAAGAAACACGATGTCTCAAGTTCGTGACTGTCGCCAGCGTAGAGGCACGAAAATATGAAAATATAAAGTTAAAACTTCTGCATCTATAGTTAATGCACCAGAAAAATCTGTCTTGGATTTTTTACTTCCGTTCTAAAGATGAAATATCAATCATATCCTCCTTCTACTATTTTGACTCTGTCTTCCTGTCCCCGGCGTCAGGGCAGTGAAATGTGAACAGAAGCTGAATTGCTCTTCCTCTCAGAGTTTTTCATTCACAGAGAGAATTTAATCGCTCATGAAATTATCAGCTTTGAGTTTCGATGTCAGGAGGAAGATAAACGTCAGATTTCAGCTGCTGGTCTCAACGAAGCCGTTAAACAGTGAGAAGCACGAAGCGACTGGTTCCACTGGTTCTTTCATCCACAGATAATCATCGCTTCCTCCGAGGCCGAGGAATCATGACGAAACTAACGAAGTCGTCTTCAAATGAATAATCATCAAGAAGAAGACGTGTTCAGCTCAAAGAAGATGCAACGACACACGAGGCGTTCAAGTCCTCGACCACAGAGATGATGCAACAATTTAATGCTCATTCGATTCTCTCACTTTATGGATTATGCAAATGAAGTCACGAGCGTGTTTCTAAGTCGCAGTAAGACTCAGCTGGAGGATTTCTCCGTCCTCGGGATTCTCCTCCGACGTCTTTGTTCAGTTTCACTCACTCTGAATATTCAGTGTTGAAACCAGGGACCCGGGCTTTGAGACTTACTGAGCGTCATGTAGGCACTGCACTAATATTCACATGTATATTCATATATATATAAATATAGACGTCCTGGATGATAACATGGTTTATACCAGATCCAACGTTATCAGAGGAAATACACAATGTCTCACTGTACAATGTTTGGAATTTACTTTAATTAATTATTAACTATTTTACCAAGTTACAACGAAGCTAGAAATCAATTTTGTGTATTTGTTATCAAGTTGAGATCATAATGATTCACGTGATGTAACTCGTCTTATCCTCCTCCTGTGTTTGTATTAAAAGAAGTATCATGTTATTGTCCTCTCATAGGATGAACTTCAGTCACATGATATTATTTACACATGAAGTATTTATATACATAGAAATATAACACAGATATGTTGGATTTAGTGAAATCCAGTGGTGAAGTTATATATTGCAACCCACTGAAAAAACGATCTGGATGTAGTGAATTGGAATTTGGTTTTATAAGCAGCTTGTTGGGAACTTTTTTATTCTCTAACTTATATTGAATGGACGCTCAGCGGGCGTCCTGTCGTTCAGCGTCATACGTGTTACATGTTCTTACCCTGTGGAGGTTTGTCCAGCGTGAACCAGAGCTGCACTTTGTCCGGATGATTCTTCTTCACCTCCTCCAGCTCCTCCCTCAGCAGGATGTCCTTCTCAGTCTGAGAGAACGAGGGAGAGGGAGAGAGAGAGAGAGAAGGATGTTATTTCTCCAGAGTGTTTTCTAGATTTCACCAAAGCAATTCGCTGCACACATCCGAACCTGGTTGGCGAATATGAGGGAGCACTTGGTGTCGTCGGAGGTGTCGGCTGCGATCCTGCGAATGAGCTGCAGCATCGGAGTGATTCCTGTGATGGAGAAACGCTGGAGTTGGTCATGGGGGGGCAGTGAAATGTGGCCTTTCGTCATTTTGCAATAAAGTTATATTATCGACAGAGGGGCTCCGAACAAAACATCATCAACTGGCTCCTGAAAGTTAAACTTCAATTATAGATGGAAACCTGCAATGACACAGTTGAATTAGTCTGTGGGACCATAAGAGAATCATAGCAGGGGAGGAAGAAATCAAACAATTTACTGAAGAACTAATTAAAAGTAAAATGTGGTAGATTAATTTTTCCTTCTTGAGAAAAAGTAAATAAGTATTAAAGTAAAGGTAGCAGCTGAGTGAATCCTATTCCCTAATACTACTACATCATTAACTGTGCCTATACTTCATATTCTGTTTATTAGATGCTGTCATGTATCTATTTTAAATTAATTAGATATAAATTAAATATCAGATGGCTGATGTGGGCGGCGGCCTATGAATCCATCTCATTAGAATAAAGAGTTATTTAATAGAATGATGTAAATATGAAAGCACCTGTTCCTCCAGCGATCATTCCGACGTGTTTAACCTTTCGAATCTTGGGCTCTGACTTTTTATCGGGTCGGATGGAAAAGTGACCTTTTAAAAAAGAGAGAGAGAGAGTTAAACGGTACCACAGTGACATCTGCTGGTGAGCAAAATAACTGCAAATGCATGTAGAGTATTCAAATACATGAAGGATTTTAAATACTCGTCTCATACCTTTTCCCTTGTACACCAGCAGTCCACTGGGTCCTCTGAAGTCCATGCTGTCCCCGACGGCCATGTTGTCCAGGTACTGGGACATTTTCCCTCCGTCTGGAAAGGACGGGTGAGTGTTCTTGAAGTAAACCTGGGGAGAAGTTACACAAACACTTTTAGTTTCAACTCCACTTGTTGATTTGAAGACATCTTCAGAAATGACCTCCACAGGACGTCCAGAGAATCCAGATCGTCCCCCGGCAGGAACAAAAAACCAGTCAACCAACCAGTTAACCAACCAGTTAACCAGCAGTGGTGGCAGTGATGTTTTTTACCTTCACCACCAGGTCCACGTATCCCTGATCCTCGTCGCTGGACACTGGAGTGTAGGCCCGGACCACCAGGCTGCCGTTCACCTTGGCCGACAGGTACACGTGTTGACCTGAGGGGAAAGAACCGAAGCTTCAGGACGTCTCCATGTTTGTTTACTGGTTTAACAAACTCTCCACAGTGTTTACAGCAGTTTGTGACTTTTTACATTTCAGATCATATTTTCCCTGAATGTCACAGATCGTTTTAAATATGTTGCAAAACAGTTACTGTCAAAATCATAAGAGAGTTTATAGATAAAGTTTCTTAACGATGTTACAAAGTTCTGAAGCAGAGGAGCAATAAAATGGATGAGATAAGATCAGATGAATAAATAAATATGATGAGTCAGTGTAAATAAAAGTAGAGTTTAGGTCAAAGGGCAGCGAGTTCCACAATGTGGAGGTGAGACCAGGTGAGACCAGGTGAGACCGGGTGAGACCAGGTGAGGCCAGGTGAGACCAGGTGAGACCAGGTGAGACCAGATGAAACCAGGTGAGACCGGGTGAGACCGGGTGAGACCAGGTGAGACCAGGTGAGGCCAGGTGAGACCGGGTGAGACCGGGTGAGACCGGGTGAGACCAGGTGAGACCAGGTGAGGCCAGGTGAGACCGGGTGAGACCGGGTGAGACCGGGTGAGACCGGTTGAGGCCGGGTGAGACTGGGTGAGACCAGGTGAGACCGGGTGAGACCAAGTGAGACCAGGTGACACCGGGTGAAACCGGGTGAGACCAGGTGAGACCAGGTGAGACCAGGTGAGACCGGGTGAGACCAAGTGAGACCAGGTGACACCGGGTGAGACCAGGTGAGACCGGGTGAGACCAAGTGAGACCGGGTGACACCAGGGGAGGCCAGGTGAGACCAGGTGAGACCGGGTGAGACCAGGTGACACCAGGTGAGACCAGGTGAGACCGGGTGACACTGGATGACATCGGGTGAGACCAGGTGAGACCAGGTGAGACCAGGAGGAACCGTCAGGTCGTCTCAAAGGTCCAGAGAGAACCAGGCCAGTTAATCTGAAAGATGTTTGTCTTTACGAGACCCTTTAAGATCTAGAGCTTGAAAGTGTGCGTCTGTGCAGCTCGTCACTTTTCACACTGAAGGACTGAGAATCTTTTGAGTCGTGAAAAACTTCACCTGACGAAACCAGGGACGAACAAGAAAAAACGAGAAGGGACAAGAAGAGACAAGAAGAGACAAGAAGAGACAAGAAGAGACAAGAAGAGTCGAGGTCCAGTACCTACTGGAAGTCCAAGGATATGAGCAGCAGAGGGAAGGCCGAAGCGAAACTTCTTTGTGTCATGACTGATTTCCTACACAAGGACACACAACATAAACACACAACATAAACACATTCAGTAACATCCTTACAGGTCAGCATTTAAGAGTTCAGGAGCATTTTGGACAAAGTCAAAGAACTTTTCTCCCATCAGGAGTTTTTAAGAGTGAAACACTTTCTAAAGGGAGATTTTGACAATCAGCCTCTGAAAGATTCACACATAGATTTTAGCTTCAGACCAGTTGACATATAGACTTAAACATTAATGTGAAGATACTTGAAACACAAGCATGTCCAGTTTCCTACGTACACAACTCCTGAGGCTTCATCATCACATTTTCAAACACTAAGGTGAGTGTAAACACGAGTGTGAATGTGTTGTGTTCATGAGACAGTAGCTTGTGAGAGTTTCCAGGTTTAAATTTGACCATTTGTACTTTATCATGAAAAATTATTGTTATTATTAAAGTGTGTTTGAGTGATTTCTTGACGCAGGACGATTTGTTTGCAAAGTGCACGAGGCCGTGAGCAGTTCACCTGTTTCTCCACCAGGGGAAGTGAATATTTGACCATAGGATCCTGAAGAGTCACCGGCTGCTGCTGCTTCTTCTCTCCTGCAGAACCTCTCAGCAGGAAGATCACCACCGTCACCAGCACCACCGAGACAGCCACCGCCGCCGGGACCAGCTGTGGGACAAGCACCGGGGACAATGTGGACACTTGACTCACAGTTTGACACGCTCCATGATTAAATAAAGCAAATCAGATTGGTAATAACTGTGAGTGACAGCTGAAAACTTTCAGGTTCAGAGAAAGATACAGAGGAATGAAAGTTTGTGATTAAAAAGATGAATAATGTGAAATTCAATTCTCACCAAGTCCTGATCCATAGTTTGAAGATAAAGTTTGTCTTCTCCTCACAGCTGCCTGAGATCAGAGTCTGCACAGTTACACTAATGATAGACTTTACTCTCTCTCTCGCTCACACACACACACACACACACACACACACACACACACACACACACACACACACACACACACACACACACACACACACACACACACACACACACACACACACACACACACACACACACACACACACACACACACACACACACACACACACACACAAAGACACACACAGATAGAGAGAGAGAGAGAGTGAAGGGCCTCTGAAGGGGGCGTGGCTGTCCACTGGGGGAAAGGGTGACACGCACTCCAAAGCACCAATCAGAGGTCAGATGTGATTGTGGTACTATGTAGAACAGAGGAGGTGCAGAGTCTGGGAATCACACCACAGCACGAGGGGAGGAGGGAGGGAGAGGGAGAGAGAGAGGGGGGGAGACAGACACTCACACACACTCATTACATAAACTCTGAGGCTGTTGAGAGAAAATACTTTATTCATTTCAAATATTCGGTGCATAGAGGAAATGGTTGTGTCTTTTCAAAGTTGTGAGAACTTATAGTACAAGTATTTTAATAAGGGACCTAGTGTAAAATCCAGTTAATCAGTAACTTAACCTCTTCTGAGAATATAGAGATTTATTAGAGTCATTTCAGGACAACGACTCCAAAGGTATTTAGTTAAAGTAACAAATTACACACTGTAAAAGAAACATGAAACATTTGACCTGGTGATGGCGCTATTTTACAAACAATCCTGTTCCACCACAATATGAAATAAAAGAAATTGACCAAGCTCTTGCATTTCTATTCCCCAGCATCTTTAGTGATCGACCTTCATCTTCATCAGAGCTCATTTCACAACATGTGATTCCACTGTTTGAGATGTTCTGTGTCCAGAGGCCTTCACCCTTCATCACGTTACAACACGGTCCCTGAGGATTCTCCACTGGAGTCTTCGTCATCTGAGCTCAGGTCCAGATGATGAAGACTGGGATCCTCTTCATCCCGGTAGGACTCAGATCTGCTCCTGGACTGTGAGTCAGATTCATCCAGGTTCACTGAAACAGAGACGACCTGTCAGTTAATATCTGAAGAACATCAAGACGGGATAGAGAAGGTTCAAAGTCACTGAAGGAGGAGGAAACCTGCTCTTCACTGTTATATTTTCATTCATGACTTTCCATTTAAAGTTGTGATACAGTCACATGAATGAGAATATAATTCAAAGTGTATTCATAAAAAAACGAACTTTTATGTTCTGCAATCTGCCACTAGAGGACGCCATGTTAACAGTTTCCCATTGAGAGTTGAAGTCTGTCTATTTATTATTTAAATGTTATTTTCACTGGTGGCTTTAGAATGAACATGACTATATTCCTTTTTTAAGTTTTAAAATTAAAAAATTTGTTTTGTTAAGTTTCTTGTATCTGTATTGAAACGTTTTGGAGTTTTAGATTTTGCCTGTAAACACAAATTGAGGTTAAACATGGACCTGAACAGGGGATTTTAGTGTCAGGTTTATTATTGTGATAAACAATAAAACTGACAGACATGATGTAATGAGGATAATACACAAAACTCATCAGCTTTGAAGCTGTGAACATAATCCGGAAGTTTTATTTAATGCTAAAGTTACTTTTGTTTTCTATGCTAATGTTACTCTTTGAGTGAAGTTCTATAGTAACATTACTTTCCAAGCTAATGTCATTTTGTTAATTCTAAAGTTACTTTTTATGTGAAAGTCATGCTTATGTTATTTCTTTGGGCTTAAATAAATGTTGTTCTTTAATTGTTTTTACTACTTTTGCTTATTCTACCGTTACTTCTACTGTAACAGAGGGGGGGGGGGGGGGTCTTCAGTGTTTTTTACACTGTAAGTTCCTTTAGAACATTTTAAACTCAACAGGTTTTGAGGGAGTTGCTTTATTTCTGAATACAGGAATCTTCATACTGTAGAAACAAACCGTCACTTCACCTGTTAGAAAAACAATCAGTAACACAAACAGTTCATATATTTATCTTAAAACTTCAAAGAGCAAAATCAAACAAGAGTCTCAAAGAAACTCTTCAACAAAGAAGCAGGGTGTGGTGAAGGTGAACCCTGGAGACACACACACACGCACGCACGCACACACACAGACACACACAGAGACACACACACACAGACACACAGCTCTCCAATGCAGAATTATATGATTGCAGTGAAGGTGAGTTTCATCTTTGTGTCATTTATGGAACAACTTGCTCTTCAGTATTTAGAAAACACTGAGATAGAGATAGAAGAGACAGAAGAGACACAACATAATCTAAAAGTTGAATCCAACAAAGTGACAGAAGTAATAATAGTTTTAAAGTCAAATCTTTCCAGGGTCATGTGTTGTTCTAGTGTTGATATATTGTCGAGCTGGTCTCAGTTTTAACTCCAGTGTTACATGTCCCATTAACTCTCTAAATACCAGTCAGGCAGATGCTTGGCCTCCTAAAACCACTGGTGCTAAATACACTAAAAGACAAACTGATATTTCTGTTCTGCTGTTCGGTGAATTAGAAACAGTTTATTTTTCTTTTACCTTAATAACCTTGATTCTCTAATTCAGCAGCTGAACTTCCTCTTCCTCTCTCACTCACTCTGGACTCTTGTTGCTTCTTTATTTCCAAACCAGCAAACCTCAAATCAACACATTAAAATACTAAAGAGAAAGAAAAGATAAAAGAGAGAATCATCAAACCATGAGAGGCTCCGTGCTGCTGGTGAACGGTCACATGATGTCGGTGAAGTGTCCTCATGTCTCCTGGTGCCTGGACTCCAGCTCTGCTGTCTGCGCGGTGGAGGTCTGCACCGACAGAGGAGAGCTCATTCATCTTCATATTCAATATATATTTCTGTGCTTTTAAAATGGCTGCCCTATAGTTTGTTTTAATCACAATTAAAAATTGTTGATATGCCGCCGGAGGCTGGAGTCTAATCTGCTTCTTCACCGCTCGTTTCCATCTGAACAATAAACATGGTGACCTTCTATATCTGAACTGGTGCCAATCGGCCTCCAGCTATTCATTTATATTTATGATTCATGACTCATGTTAAAGATGTGTCCTCCCTGTCACATCCCAATACTGCCCCCTACTGTTCATGTGTATATTGCGTCTTGTAGATGCAGAACTTTTAATATCTGAGGGCGTGAGAAACTGGGATTCGAACCAGTGACGTGCTGCTTCAGGCTCTTTTCTTATGTCCCACTGAGACACATCAGACACACACACACACACACACAGACAGACCCACACAGACACACACCTGCACGGCTGATGAATGACAGCGTGGCCCTGAAGCCTCTGTGTGTGATGCTGCTGTCTGAGCTGAACTGCAGCACCATGACGTTGTGGAAGGACAGAACCGGAGGAGGAACAGTGCGACCGCACAGCACCGCTACACAAAGCACACAACAGAGTGATCATGGCCTATAAACACAACACAATGAAACAACAGAATGAGCCTGAAGCGTCCGTCCCACCTATCTCCTCCGTTCGCTCCACATCTGCCAGGACGGTGAGGGAGTCGTACAAACATCTGTCCGACTCCTCGAGCTCCACGTCGGTGAAATGAACCTGAAACACAACAATCATCAGCTTTTCATCCACGACCACTTTGTGACATCATCACGTGTCAGCGTTGTGTTGAGAGTCTCACACACGTCACCTTAACAACGTGACCCCGGGGAGCGTACACCACCCAGCGGACCACGCAGTCATCACTGTAGGATTGTGGGTAATTTGGGGTTTGGACAACAGTCTGATCTTCAACGAGAACAATTGTCCCGCAACCTGATTTTGAGTACACACAAACACACACACACACACACAATATGTTATTGAACACCTGCACCATCCCCATGGTTCCTTTGTGACGCACCAACAACTAACTATACAGTATGTACGTACACACAGTTTGTTTGTGTGTGTGTGTGTGTGTGTGTGTGTCTGTGTGTGTGTGTCTGTGTGTGTGTCTGTTTAGTGTTTCCCACCAGGATCAGGGCGTCCCTGGACAGCACGATGCCTCAGGACGAAGCCACTTCCTGTTCTGCTAACGTCTGAGGAGAAGAGAAGTGTTGCATTCTGGGAGAGACTCAGGAGAAGAGGGCTGTGTGGGGCACGTCCGCAGAATATACCTGTAAAATAATAATAACTCAAACAAATACAAATACAAACAACAACAAACAAGGAAACGATGTAGTTTTTTTTCACGTGTGTGGAAATCTATTGGTTTGTAGTTAGAAGCAGATTTTTAGGTTTTGGGAGTTTGGTTCTGTCGCTCCCTGATAAATCCCTACATGATCAAACCTGATGGTGTGTGTGTGTGTGTGTCTGTGTGTGTGTGTGTGTGTGTGAACCTCACCTACAGGCCTGTGGCTCCCTGCTGACACAGTGAGTCGATCGTAGCGACAGTTGGACTCATTCTCCAGATCCAAGAGCTCAAGCTCCAACAAGAGGGAGTGACCTGGGGGGGCAGTGATCCTCCACACACACAACCTGGACACACACACACACACACACACACACACACACACACACACACACACACACACACACACACACACACACACACACACACACACACACACACACACACACACACACACACACACACACACACACACACACACAATTCATCTGGTTATTACACAATCCTTTTAAGCTGTTGCTGCATTTAATATGTGAAAGGTGCTGTATAGATAAAATATATTATTGTTATTAAATAGTATTATTAACATTCTACAAAATAATATACACATGTGATCACTGAATCAAAAAGTACACATTGATCTTTGTGCGTTGTATTTATACAAAGAGCCAAAAGCAAATATTAAAAACCAAATAAGTGTTTTACGACTTTCACACAAAGTTATGATGTCACTCACTCGTTGTTGTCATAGCCATCACCAGGGAGGGCGGGGTTTCTGATGACGCCCTCGCTGTCAATCACAGGCCCATCGCTCACACTGCAGAGTCCTGATGTGTACACACACACAGTCACACACACAGACACACACAGTACATCAGAAGAACACGTGCACATTATGAAATATAGATGAATAACTGTGGCTGTGATAACTCACCTGATAAATTCTTTCTCTGCTGCTGCTCGTCAGCTGAAGAACAAATACAATCTTTATTTAAACTTAAACAATGAACAAACTGTTTATATAACATTACTCTTAATGCAGACTACATTTCCCATGATGCAACAGGCGGCCTCTTAGTGGAACTGAAAACTCACCGTGTCGCAGCTCACGTTTGATCCAGGGCAGCAGCAGCCGCACGTCGGTGAAGACCCCCGGGGAGCCTCTCCTGGAGGGGGGGCGGATGCTGTTGTTGCCCCAGCTCCGCCCACACCCTTTACCCCAGGAGGTCACGCCCAGCGCCACCATGTGACCCCCGCCGGGCCCTGCAGGACATACCAGAGGGCCCCCGGAGTCGCCCTGCAGGGACGTGAAGATGGGACGTGATGACAGATCTGTGTGTTTTCAGATGAAGCATCGGGGGTGTCGGTGGAGTTCTACCTGACAGGCGTCCCTCCCTCCTCTCTCCGGCCCGGCACACACAACCGTCATGGCGGCCCGAGGTCGGACCGGCCCTCGGAGCGTCTGCAGGACGTATTGACACTTGGCCGGATCCACCAAGTCCAACTGGACCTCTCTCAGCACCGCAGGAAGTCGACCTCCTGGGAAACCACAGAAGAAGAGTGGTTCCTTTCTGCTTTGACAGAATCTGGTGCAAGTGAGAAAACGACTTACTTTCCTTTGTCCTGCCCCATCCACCCACAATGCACCTGGTCCGGGGGGGGATGTTCTCATCAGGTAAAGGTAAACAGATCGGCTGCACTCGGATCCCTGTGGTGAAAGTCACACATCGTCCATCACTGACCTGCTTTCACCACATTTGATCAAACTACTGGTCCGAGTGAGAACCTGCCGAGCCGGATGTGCTGGTCCAACTCCACCAGAGCTACGTCGTGGCTCATGGGCAAGGCATGATGGAACTTCTCGTGCAGGGAGACGCTCTTCACCCCCAGGACCTGCTCCTCTTCATCGTCCACCGTGCGGTCGAACTCCCCCACGGCCACGCTCACGCCCCTGAGGAACTCCCTGAGCAGAATCAGTGTGTTAGTGTTGGAGCGGTCGGGGGAAGTGATGAAGGTGAAGAGGAGCAGAACCTGGAGACCGAGGAGAAGCAGTGAGCGGCCGTCAGGATCCAGCGCTGCGTCAGGATGGAGCCGCCACAGAAGTGAGAGCCTCGGAGCCGCAGGGAGACCTGAGGGAAGCAGGAAGTGAAGCAGGAAGTGAAGCAGGAAGTGACGCAGGAAGTGAAGCAGGAAGTGAAGTCTGAAGCCAGGACAGCAACCAATCATGTTGTTCATAGAGATGGATCACATGACAGCTCCCTGAACATGAAGCCAAACCACCTGGATCGCCCCCTAGTGGCTGCTTTTAGTGTAGGTCACATGTCCAGCCACCTCCATGTTGGCAGATGGGACATGAACCAAACTAAAAAGTCTAAATAAACATCAAATAAATTGGTTTCTGTCATTTTAATTACTACACACATCACTACTGCAAAAACTAAATGTTTTGGCCTCATTTTTTTTGCAATCATCAGTAAATGGTTTGTATTCATATCGATCTTTTCTATTAAAGACACTTAAAGCACTTTTCTCTACTTTCCTTATCACACGTCACTCACACACTGTCACACAGCCGTCAGGGTCGATTTGAGGTTCAGCATCTTGCTCAAGGACACTTCAGCATGACCCGCTCTCCCCCCCCCCCGAACCACAGCTGCCCTCCTGTTAACTTGGAGCCGACAGGGAGATAGTAGCTCCATAAGAAAACTCAAAGCCAAACTGTGCTGAGCTTTAAAAGTTATTAAAAGAATCCTAAAATAAAACACTGTCACCCTTCAGGCGTCTTCAAGGACGAGACCAAAGAGGAGCCGTGATGAAGAACCAGAGGAGACAGAGTGTGATTGAGCACTGACCAGCCATGGGTGGGATCCGTCCGTGGCCTCGCGCCCCCCCACCACCCTCACAGACCGGGCCGTGGTTCTCCAGTCCTGTGGAACTCCACATTTCAAACCTGCCGAGAAGAAGAAGAACCTCTGAAACATCTCACATTCCTTCTGCTCAGTGTTTTTAAACATCTGTAACTTACCTGTTTGAGCTGCAGGGACGAGAGAGAGGAACCAGAAACAGAGCGAGAGCAGAGCAGCCCTCATCACACAGACACACACAGACACACAAGCACACTCACCAAGGGTCGGACTGGAGAGGCAGACCTGATGTGAGCGTGTGTGTGTGTGTGTGTTGGGGGGGAGATACTGGTTAACGAGCCTGTCGGTGGGTGAACTACAGAAACCAGTGACCTCACCACAAAGACCACAAAGACACAAACATCCCAGTCGCTGTTTAACAACAACAGTTGTAAAACGCAGACAAAGATCCAGGGGAGGATAGAAACTGCTTCTGCTGCACACGCTGACGTCGAGATGGAGAAATCAAACCAGTTGTGAGTTTGTCTCCAGGAGAACGTTCACCTGTCGCATGGAGGGAACTCTGCATTAAAGAATTTCCTTTCCAGTTCTTTGTGTTTTCATGCGTCAGGTTCAGTGCTGTTACCGTCGCCCTGAGTCACGGAGCTCATTGTGAAAAACCTGGAGGCAGATGTGTGTCAGTGTGACCTTTGAGGCAAAGCTTCACGAGATGGAAACAGAAAACAGAGACGAGCAGGAAACTCACTTTGTGTTTGTTTCTGTCGATCCCATTTTATTTGTGTCGCCCATTATCACAAATTATTTCACAAGGCTAAAACAGGGTGCAGCATCCTCTGTTCTTAACCCTCAACAAGAGTAAAACATATTTAAAAAAGTATTTATACATAAGAAAACGTCTGATAGAGATGAAGGGAGCAGCAATGACTGATGGTCAGTGATGGTAGAATATGTGAGGAGTCTTGTTGTGATCATAGTCCACGATCAGCAGATAACATTAGATACAGGTATCTGTAATTAAGTGGATTCATTTTCAGGTACTTTTAACATTCTTCTCCACAACATATACCAGCAGACATTTTTTTTTACAATGCATTTTGTTACATATTCATAGTTTTGTTCATTTTTGAAGTAATCAATAGCAAGAGCAAAGTGAGACTGAGCCATTTAACAACACTCTGCAAGTACTTTTAATACTTTCAAAACAGGTAATCTACTTTTACTTGTACATTGTGCATGTACCTCTGCACGTTTGTCTTTATTTTAACTTTTAAGTTAATTTCTCAACCACTGCAGATCACAAGGTGAGATTGACAGGACTCATAACTGTGATTCTGACCTCGGAACAGATTTAATTCCAATATTCAACTTTCTAGTTCTGCTCCTGAAAAATAAATATCCAGCTTTGATGAGTCAAACTTCGTCTGTACACGTTTGTTGAAGGACGTGGATATGATATAACTTCTTATTCTTTTTTGTAGAAATCAGGGAGTGAAACAAAACCGTTAAAACAAACTATCAGCTCATTACCCTGGACTGTTTAGATGTTGTGCGAGATCCCTTGTGTGTGTGTGTGTGTGTGTGTGTGTGTGTGTGTGTGTGTGTGTGTGTGTGTGTTGGTTGTGACTCACTGTTTGCCGGGGCCACAGTTGCCAACGCTGCTGTTGCCAGGCGTTGCACAGAAAAGCATGAAAAACAAAAGGGAATCCATCACCGGGGCAACCGTGTTCAGTGTGTGATGCAGCAGAGAAACAGTGTGTGTGTGTGTGTGTGTGTGTGTGATGTCACAGTGACCTTGACCTTTGACCCCTTAAAATCCGTTCTGTAACAACATACAAACAAACCTTTTCATACCGCTGGTCCTTTACGGGTCTCGGAGGGGGAGGAGCCAATCCCAGGTGACACCGGGCGAGAGGCGGGGTCACATCCCGGAGGTCGCCCCCCCCACACGGCACTGAAGAAGAGTGAAGTGTTTCACGCGGATTTAAAATGTTCCAGATGTGCTCAACAACTCCAGTTATTATTAATAATGTGCAGCAGCAGATCAACTGCCCTTAAAAGTAATTTTGAGTTTAAATCTGTGGGACCCAGTTTAAGTCAAATTTACTACCAGTAATATAACTGATGTACGGAGTCAAATATAATAAACACAAAACCTAAACTTTGACTTAGTATTTAACGATTTTAGAATCTCATAATTCATCATATTAGTATTTTTTTATTGTTAACCACACAAGATTTATGTATTTTTCCCCAATAAACCTTCATTGATGCTGGTTTTCTTTTAGTTCTTGAATCTGTTCTGATGTCGTAGGAGGAACCTTCCACGGCCCTCGTCTCTCGACCTTCTTCACAAACAGTGAGAAACCAAAACCTCTCTCATGTGAAACTGGCTCCAGACGTGATCTCCAGAGTCGAGGGCCACAGATCAGAGAACAGACTCTTTCTAGTGAACCTCTAACTTCACCTGGTGTCATCTGATCGTCCCTGGTTTTTAATACCATGAAGTTTTAGATTTGAATAAAGAAATGAGCCGATTTTCAACAGGTTGAAGTTGAGGAAATCTCAATTGAGCCTTGAAGTCACTTCCATTCATGCATTTGAACATTATCCTGATTGACAGCATTAAATGTTAATGGAGCCGTTCAGCAGCCTCCACTTGAATCTGGCTCCCTGATGCAGATCTGTTACGCTCCACAGGAAACGGGTCAGCGAGGCCGACTGAGACGAATCGTCCTCCCTCTTCACCGAGCAACGATTTAAAGACTCTTAAAAGAAATCAAACGTGTCAAACAGGAAGAGGATTAATCTGTTTATTCCTTCTTTTTGGTTTACAAACAAAAGGCACCATTGATTTATTGTTTTTTTTTTTATTTGAGTTTCAAACCGACGCATGACTGTGACGAGAAACTCGACATCGTGGCCCGGCGTGTTTTTTTTTTAACGTTGCGATGAAACAAGAGCAGACGTCCAGAACCACGCAGATTTTAAAATGTCTGAAAATCGACCACAACCTCGGCCTGAGCAGAACGGCTCCGTGAAGAGTCGGCCACGGACGAAGAGGAAAAGAAAAGAAGAAGAAGAAGAAGCTGGAAAAGTTAAAGATAAATGATAATCCACAAACAAAGCCACCACTCACACTCGGATGTTATTAATACACAGGTCGTCCACTCTGAAACAGACGGGTCACATTTCTACTTCATTGATTATGATGAGTTTATGCAAAATGTGTGTTTTTAAATGATTGTAACGACAAAATGGAATTAGTCCAACAAAAGCCTGATGGAAAAGATTTGATAGACATATGTTGTTAAAGACCCGGAAAAATATATTTAGTTAAACTTTAATATGAGCTTTACATGAATGCAATGTTTTCTGCCAAAGTTAGAAAATGTGTGTCAAAAAAACAGATTTATACAATTTGTGTTTCTGGACAGAAAAGGTGAAGCAGAACATTTCCTCCGACACTCAGCAAAGAAGCACATCTGTGTTTCCCAAAGTCCAAACTATTCCTTTAAATAAGATTTGATACGGAAATACTCAAGATTTGAAAACCTGTTTCCTTTGAATCAAAGGATCGACGCGTATCTTTCGGAGCCGAGTTCACTCTGAGGTTATTTCTACGACATCAGTATTTCCAGACATCAAAAATCGAGAACAGGAAAAAGGATCAGTTCCCACATCTCACTTCTCTAATCACAAGGACGAGCTCGACGAGAACCGTGAATTAAATCACGCCACATGAAAGCGTCACAACAACCGACCTGCACACGCACACAAACACACACCGTCACGACGAAATCGAGTCACAGCGGCGAGGATTCATCGCACAGCCTCAAATTCAGGAAAGTACAGTTTGCTAACTTGTTGTTTCATGAGTCAGGTTCTGTGCAGATGATTCCGGCCGTGTGGTTCCACATCCAGACAGAGAGAACATGTACGTAAACAGTGACAAGCATTTTTTAAAAACAGTTATTAAACCATCGCTCATGTTCACACACGCATGTTATTTACAGCAGCTGCAGTTGCCTTGCGTCAGTAAAACAGCCACAACGTCATTAAGCACAAAAATACATCCGTTACACATTTTGATTTCTGAAGTCTACCCTAAATAGAGCTTTACACAAAATAATTAGAAAACATAGATCTGATTGCTCTTTTCACATTGTTAGAATATCGACAAAGGTTCAGGCACAAATTCTCGCATGCACACGTCTGCGTTTCCCCCCCCCCCCGATCACATGAGCCTGTGTGAAAGTGCTTCATGTTGCTGAGAGTGAAAAGTCACGTTCGTTAAAAGACACAAGACACAGGAGGTGAGTGAAGCTGAAGAAACGAGCGACAACGACGACGGCAAACGACCAGTTGACATGTGTGTGTCCCCCCCACACTCTTCTTACTCGAGACCGTGGTCTTTCAGTTGCAGAGCAGGACTTATTGATTTCATGTTCAGATTTTTAAATGATCTCACTCAAATCCCTGCATGTGCTTGGATTAGCTCTGCTCCAGCTTCAGCTCAGCTCCTCGAGCTCAAGCTGCTTCTACGCTGGTGTAAATCATTTGCTCCTCTGCTCTTGGATCTTATTCGTGCAACAAGCCAACCCATAGAATGCCGGGTGTAGTGTTGACAAATGAAACAGTCCCACCCCTCATTATAGCTGTGTTAGCTTTACTTTTATAAGTTGTAGTTTTAACAGCTCTCATCCTCTTTATTTACACACTCAGCAAACGCACCCACAACTAGAGGGTGAGCGAGTTCATTTGTCATCACTTCACCTGGCATCTCTTGGTTAGACCTGTTTGCACTGAAGCAAGAGGAGAAATCCCAGAGCAGACGTTTCACGAGCACACAGAAGCAACGTGAGCACAAGGAGCCGAGCTGAAGCTGAAGCTGGAGCACATGGAATCTGTCCAAGCAACTAAATATCTGAGTGCAAGCGCAGTTTGAGCTTTTTGAGTGAGAGCGCAGGGTTTTGAACGTGAAATCAACGAGTGCTGCTCTCGATCCAAAAGCTCTGGAATAAAGAGAGGAGGAAAAGAACCGACACACAGTCACACCCCTCGTCTTCAAACATCGTGTGTGTGGGAAGTAGAAACATGTGCACAGGTAAACCTCAGGTGTGTTCACCTCAGACTTCATATGGCACTGAAGACAGATTCCTGTGGAAACACGGAGATGAATGATGCTCGACTCTCAGCTCACGTTGCCAGTTCTTTTCTGAAAGGGTTTTTAGTGAGAAGGAAAAAAGAAGGCAACAGAAAGATGAAGAATCCTGAAAAACCTGCTCCATAGTTCAAAATCAAATTCACAAAGAAGACAAGCGACAGTCAGAGCCATGTGAAATGTGGTTTACTAAGAGAGAACGCGAGGAGTCAACATGAATGTGTTCTGGCTGCGACTTGAGATGATGACAGTTCACATTTCAAAGCATAAAACGAGAAAAAAAGAAGCCGAACGTGACGAGACTCCTCCACTCGACTCCGCCGGGCTCCTCCTCCACCGAGCTACGAGTCTTTGGCAAGAAAGGAGTCGTCACTAATGACTTTCAGACACGAAGCCGAGTGTTTGCAAAGCAGGAAGAAGGAAAGACGACCAACGACAACTGTTGATAAGATGTCGTCTGAGTAAACGAGACCGAAACGTGAACAATGGGTGGAAAGACTTTGGTTTTGAGGATGATGACAGATTAATCTACGATCGCTAAGCCGGCCTGTTCCCGAACAAACATTCACCGAGTTGGTTCAGAAACAATCCGTCATCTTCAACGTCCACCAGAAACCGAGCGGTTCATCCTGAGCCTCTTTCTTTCTTATACGTTTTTTTTGAAAACAGGTTTTGAAAACATTTCTTTGACACTGACAAGACCCTCAACACAAACTTACAGGCAGATACAAAATATAAGTGAGGGAGTTGCGACCCACGCAGCAGGGGAAGCGGGTTAGACTACGTTTAGAGAAGAAACCTACGGCACAGCCACAATGTCTGGACTGACTCAGGACCAGCGCAGGCTTCTTGCAGCAGAGCCTCATCCAGTGCATAGCTTCAGGTTGCAGCCAGGCGAGCGGGGGGGTTACAGGAAGTGCTCCGGAGTAAAGCTGGCGCCACAGAGTGTGAATGTGAACCGGATCAGAGAGTTCCTGGTTCTTAAACTAGTCCAAGTGCTGTTAGTCTGCGACATTGTGAGATAAATCCTCTGAGGAGATTATCTGAGATATCAGAGGCTCGTCCAGTGGCTCCATCTGTGTCCCTGGTGTTTGAATGGATCCAGTTCATCTTCAGAGTGTTGGAGGAAACACTGGGTGGAACCATTCTACAGGCCGAGCTCCAGGGTTTTCTTCTCGTCTTCGTCCCTCCACCTCGCCAGCCGCCGCCTTCGCCCCGGCCGCCGCCGCCGCCGCGTCCCCCGGCTCACTATCTCATGGTGGAGGAGGCTCTGAAGTAGGAGAGGAACTTGAAGCACAGGCTCACCACGAAGTACCAGATGTTTCGGGCCATCTGGGAGCGGGCGATGAACACGCGCCAGATGAACACCACCAGGACGGTGTTGAAGGTGTAGCGGATGTTCCTGAGCCTGAGGAACAGAGTTGAGAAAACTTTACAAACACAAAACATACGTGTGGTTCTTATTTATACATTTCTATCGTGTGTTTAACCCTCTGAATTCTGCTGAGTATCGATGTTGATAGAACTCTGATGTAATTTGTTAACTCCTTGAAAAGCAGAGAACATTACTGTGACTGTCAAACTCGAATCCCAGACAAACACAACAGACATCAGTGCTGAGTGGCCAGATGAGGAGAAACGGATGAACGAGTATTAATGCAGATTTATCTACTGTTCAGTGACCTACATGAGACACAAGCCTCCCAGGGGAGAACACAGCTGTCTGTACATTTCCTCCTGCATGTGTGTGTGTTCTGTAATGTTCACGTGTGTGATTGCCCAGATTCCTACTTGTTCAGGTGCTTGCGAGCAGCAGGGAGTCCGGACAGCTCCTCGTTCAGGACGTACTTCTTGGTGCCCATGCAGTAGTTCTCCATGTATTCAGCCCAATGCAGCTGCCGCACGTCGAAGTTAAACATCTAAAGAAACAAAGAGTCAGTTCAGTCGTTCACATCCAACATAACTGATTATTAAAGATTTATATATGTGTCCCAGTGAGTTTTGTTTTTACTGGTATCACCATTGAGCAGGAAAATGAAAATAAAGCAAATTTTCTTTTGAACATTAGAAAACGTTGCCTTTCAGTTCCTGCAGCTTGTCATGAATTCAAATGTATTTCATGAGAAACGTATTTAAAACAAAATAATTAATTAAAGACTATTTAATTCTTGATTATAATGAATAGAAGTGGATTATTCTGTCATGAGACGTGTCCACCAAGAGCACAGAAACCTGTTGTGTATTCCAGGAAAAATGAGTCTCATGCACAAAGAGGAACTAAACCTCCCGTGACCCCAGCTGTGAATGAAATACACACTCGTTTGTCCCCAGTTCACAACCAGACAGTCACACACCGGGTGTTGAATCTGTCCGTCATCTCCAGACGTGGACGACAGCCTGAATAATTTTTTCCCTTACGTCAGGATCACGTGTGTCTGGTTACCTTCTTGTCCTCGGGGCTCATCTGGGTCAACAGCATGCCCACGTTGTCGTTGTTCCACACCCAGGTGTGACTGGTGAAATACTCCAACACCATCATGGCTTTGTGGAGGCGGGTGATCGTCTTCATCATCCTGGAGACAAACGAGGAGGAAGCAGGAGGGAGGAAGGAGGAGGGAGACGAGGGATAAACGTGGAAATGGATAAAAAAAGTGATTTTAATAAAAGGGGTCAGAGAGGAGATGATGGAGAGGGGCAATGAGGAAGAGGAGAAGGAGGAGAGTGGGAAGGTGAATAAGTAGAGAGGCGGTAGAATAAACAACGACAGAATGGACAGAGGGACAGAGGGAAAGATAAATGAAGGGAATTGAGTGACGACAGACAGGAAGACAATTAAAGGAAGAGCAGGTTCAGGTTTCATGGGTTTGAGGAAGTGAAAGAAAACTTGAACAACACAGTTAACAACCAGTTACACAACTTTGAGACAAAGGCACAGATTCAAAACTTAACATGAACACCACAGTACATGTAACTGGTTCAGACACAGTGTCCAGATTATTAATGTATAGAATTATAAAGATTGGATTATAAATGGAATACATAATTTGGGCAGCACGTTTTAATGGCTTCAATTTGCACTCACATGATTTTGGTGCCGACATGTGAAAAACCCAGATAGAGAATTTTAGATTAAAAAAAATTAAGAATATTTCTGAGTTTTTATCTGAAATTTTAGAATAATAATTAAATCAGCTAATTCACATCCTTTACACTGGAGAGCACCAACATGCTTTTCCCGTGGCAAAAGGTTTGAGACAGTAGCTTCCAAATTTGGGGTCTGGATACATTTTGTATTAAAGGAGACATATTCTGCTCATATTCATGTTTATAATTTCCATTTGTGTTATAACTTGGAAAGGTTTACATGCTCTAATGTTCAGAGAACACATCACTTTCCTCAGACTGTCCAGAAAACACCAGGGGAAAGCATCGTCTCCTTTAAAATGAATTGTATTCTTATAAATAAAGTGCAATGGAAGCCAAGAATCGTCAGAAAGTTTTAAATATTCTAAATATTTGCCAAAATAAACCAGAAGGCTGCTCAAATGTCTGCACAGCTCTGTGAGTAGTTGATGATTTAACCTCTGGAGACACAAATCATCTGAGAGAATTATTGATTTGATCTGTGTGTGAGTCAGGAGGACAAACGATCCAATGGGCGACCTCACTGATTATTTACCAAATTTAATTTAACACTCAAACTAAATGAATGGTCTCCCAATTTCATCTGAAGGAAGAACCTGGGACACACGTTTACAAAACATTAAGAATTTGTCCTCCTGTTCACACAAGTGAATCCAGTTCATACACGTTGGTTCTGTTAGTTCTATTCATTCAAAACCAGTTTAAGAATTGAATGATTTAGTGTTGAGGGTGTTGACCGTCGGTAAAGATGGACGACATGAGCGCATTTCAAATTGAAGCCTAATTATGCCAATCGCCCCCTGGTGGCTGGCTGCAGTATAGGTCATAAACCAGTCAGTGCTGCAGCTCCACAATCACTACAGCACAGACGCCAAATGACATTAAAAGTTTAAATTGTAGCACAACATGAGGAAGTGAAGACACGTCGTCCATCTTTATTATCCACTCAATGGGTTAGAATGTAATAAAAACAGCAGTTTATTGTTATTGTGATGATTATCAGAGGATTTCTGAGTCTTCAATCTGCACAATTTGAACATTTGACCAGACTGACCTGCATGGTTTCAACAATTTAATTTCTTAATCTTTACAATTGACTGTTTTAGCGATAGGATTGTCATTAGCAGGATTTAATGCTGTTACTTCAAATGTGTATCCTCGTCTGTGCAGAGGGAGACGACTCAGATTCCTCGTGTGGAGGCGAATGATTCAGAAGCTGTGATGAACATGCACGGTGGATCAGCACATAGAGAAAAACAATGACCTGCAGCTGGCGACGAACCCATTAGGTCAAAATCACACGTCTGAAATGTGAGTTCAGTTCTGAGCCAAAATCAATTTCAGACAGACAGAGACTAAATGTTTGGCCGGGGAACACTAACCCTAATTTAACACTACACAATGTTAACTGTCTGAAATACCTCTGGCTAATAAAGAGGAAAAAGCAGCAAAGAGTAAAAAGAATCAAGAAACGTGGACGCAAATCAACTCACATGCAATTTATTCTTTTATAACCGAATCGATCTTCGTCTAAACTCCGACCTCAGAAAGTTGTGTGGCGGCTCAGGGTTTGGGGGGCACTCACAAATACACGTTGTTTAAACACTTGGCGGTGGGCGGGTCTGAAGCTCGGTGCTGCCGTGATCATCATAACGACAACCCCCCCCCCCCCCCCGGGACAAGCAACACAGCCGACTTTCGTGCTAACGTGACATGCTAGCTAGCTAGCTCTCCATGCAAGGCTCAGGGATGACGAACACCAGGGTTAGGGTCGACCGGCTGCCTCAGACTCTTCAGGTACTGCGCTTAAATATTTAACACATTTTTCTACCACACGTGACAAAACTAGAACGGAGAGACCACAATGCAACCACAGACTTAGCATAAAGATGGATGACATGAAAGCTCCTCAACGGTGAACCACGGCTGGCTGCGGTACAAGTCAAACTCCCTGCCTCCTCCATGTTAGCAGACGGGCCGTAGACCATCAACTGTTATTTGATGGTTTAAAAAACTAGCGGAAATAATCACGAAGAACCCTGAGACTGACTCGCGATTGGTCAAGCACATGTAGGGGCAGGACCTCGATAACACAACTCCAACATCACCATCACTTCGGTGTAGACTCGGCTACAACTGACGTGCACGATGCCGCCACAGTATCCAGGATCCTCAGCTTCTTTTTGGCGTCCATCTTTATTCACAGTCTATATCAGCGAAGCATGACGAAATGAATGAGGGGCGTGTTCCGCTGGAGCCTCCAACGTATACGTGCGAGTGCTCTGTCATGGATGTCGTGTTCACAACATGCTCCGGTAGAAACCAAACCAAACCAAACCGTGCCGTCATAGCCATCCAACTGATGCCAAGTCAAAACACAGCAAACCTTTGTTTCCTCTGCCCCACACCCTTCCTTGCTCCCACCATCCCACACAACCATTCAGCTAAGAAGACACAGTGGAGCAGGGTGGGCGTGTGGGAACAAGTGGGAAAGAGTGCAGGGGGGGGTGGGGTGAGAGGCCGGGGGCAGGTGCAACCTTACCGGGGCTTGCGGCCTGTCAACCTGAGATAGCCGTCATAGAGCAGGGCCGGCAGCGTGTGGCTGACAGTGGTCCAGTACTGATTAGTAAAGGGGTTGGAGCGCAGATTGACATTGGGCCTTCTGAAGGCCTGCTCTAAGGGATTGGTCTTGAAGGTCATGTTTATACAGTACTCTGCAGAGGAGAGATACACACATGACAGGACAAAGAGGACACAGACAGTAGGCATTGGTATTGACAGTAAGCAAGATGCAGGCCAGTGTAATGACAAAACCACTGCTGGCTCCACATGACGTCAGAGCAGAGTTTATTCTCTGTTTTTGGAACAAAGGCCCAACACCTGCGTTGAGTTCCCAAACTCATCTCCAGGCAGAAATATGCCCGAGTTCCACTTTTCAGCCAAACTGAGTTGACGCTGGCGGCTGACATGTTGGGAACCCAACTGAAAAGAAGCTAAACATTGCAGGTACCAAGATGTGAAGAGTGCAGAACCCATCAGTTCTCCCCTGTGTGTGCAGGAGAGCAGCTGGGTTATACATCCTTCAGCTCCCCACTGTACACACCAACAACGTGAGCCTAGTACACCAACAGAAAGAGTCACAGGAGTAAAGCAGCAGAGATGCGTGTGCATGTATCGGGGCGGGTGATGGCGTTAAGAAACAGAAGAGGTCCAATTATTCGGCGAGGAGGTTACCTGGGCTCTCGTCCCATCAGCCTGAGATACAGATCATAGAGGAACGCCGGAGCCTTGTGGCTCACGGCGATCCAGTACTGATTGATTAGGTGATTGGATGTGAGATTAACATGTGGCCGACGGAAGGCCTGCTCGAGGGGGTTCCTCTTGAAAGTGGATATTACATGGTACTCTAAGAAACAGAAGGTTGTTCAACACAAGTCAGAGAGAGCAGGAAAGGAATTCTTCTTTAGTTCTGAATATGCCTGAGTACAAGTGGCGTCCTGCCGGTAAACACAGGTTACAAATCTGATAAAAAACATTTGAATATATGACATCCAAAGCAAACACGAGCATAAAACTGCACCTTAGAATGTGAGAGGCCGAACTGCCCTATAGGCTACATGAGTCAGGATCAGTGTTTGCTTGCTGATATGCACCGATATGAAAAGAAGTGCATTTAATGTAAAATATTATCTTAAAGTATATTTGGTTGTATTTGTGTTTTACTTTTTATTTATAGTTATTTAAACTGCAAAATATCAAGTATGTGTTAAATGTATCTGTCGTGATGGTTTGATAACAATCTGAGGAATTATTTTTTCGAAAATTATTTTGCAAAACAATCTCACCGACGAGGTTCAGTAACAAGAATGAACTTTAATCCCAAAACGTTTTACTGACAAGTCTTTGTTTGGATTATATTTTATCTCTGTTTATTAGTTTACCTCAGAAACAGTAAAATAAAACCAAAGCTGCACAAGCATTATTGTGCAACTTTAAATTTAAGTGTCAGCAGATGTTGATGCTTTGTTCTGACCGAAAGTTTTCTCATCCTGAAGTCAGGCTTGTATTCCTCCACTTGAAAACATTTCTACGACTCAGCTTTTTGATTCCTGACGTGCAGGTTGGAACACGATGGTGACTTCACCGGTGCCCCGATCTTTTAATTACTGTACTTAAAAGTCTGAAAACATAAATCCCTGCGCAGTGAGACATCTAATCTTACATTTGGACTTTTTGATTTAATATCTGAGGGAGCTCTGCAGGAGAAGTGTCCAGAGGAAACTGGACTCGCTTGTGTTTCTTGAGGACGTTTCAACCTCTCAAGCAAAAGCAAGAAACAAAGCAAGTCCAGTTTCTTATGTGCACGACTCCTGAGGTATCCTCTGAGATTAACTCTAAGAAGAAGCTGGCACCAGGATCCACAGGTAAACAGAGCTCCTGGGTGTGGCAGGCGGTGGATCAGATTTCATTCAGGTTATGTCATCGGACACCGTTTCCCCTCTCGGGGGCTTTTTACAGAGACTGTGTTTAGGGAAGATAAACGTGACGTCTTACCGACTTCCCCCCAGCGGAACGGGTTGATCCCGCCGGTCGTGCAGTTGTACACCATGATGTTTTTAGGTCTGCAAGAAAAGGGAGTAGGTGATATTGAAATCTCAAAGAACAAAACAGGTTCCAGTGTATATGAGCCCTGCAGACCTTCTGCACCTTTGTGATCCAGAGAACCAGGCTGCAGCCAGCGTGGCATTGATGACCACGTCCACAGGAACCAGATCAGCCACAGCATCGTTAGACGCCCTCATCGTCCGCAGGATCCCTTTACCAGCCTGGAGAGGAGAAGACCACTGAGGCTGGATCCACAATATAACAGTGTAAATACATCCACCAGTTAAATGATAATCAAAGTTAATTACAACCCATCTTCACCTTAACATCCTAACACTTCTATCATTTAGTAAAAAACAAGCTTTGCTCTCAGTACTCACTGCGATGAATATCCCACTGGGTCCATTGAAGTTATCAATCCAACCCTGAAACGACAGTCAGAGGAAATCAGCACAAACTGAAACTGAAATGATTCAATTTTCTTGATAAATGACTAAAACTATCAACATTTATCAGACATAAATATTCAGTTTATAAATCTGTCAGCTGGGAAGCTCTTCTGGATTTTCTCCAGTTTATAGGATGATACATTCAACACATTTTTGAGAATACTGAGCAATTTAAATGCATTTCAGCCTCGTGTGAGCACAAGAGATGATATTGTGCGCTGAGATCCCAAAGCCACAGTTTCACTGCAGTGCTGTGAGGAGTGATTCAGATTCTGACGACTGTCACGTGTTCTCACAGGAGGCGTCTTTGTCCCGTAACGTTTCAGACTTTCCTAAAACCAGAAATCCAACAATGCTCCTGCTCGCCCCAGCGACCGGCCCCGAGTGGAAAAAGGTGCACGGGCACTTCTTTACTGCACATTCCTCACATTCCCCCGCTCGGCATCACATCATCACTGCTCAGCGGCGCAGAACGACCGAGCGTCGACAGCACCGAGGCGCTGAGCTTCCAGAGAAGAACAGAGAGTCAGAGCTGAGCCGCCCACAGAGGAACCTTCTCAACTAAATATCAGTGGCTTTCATTTCTTTGTCAGCTAGAGAGATACTAAAGAAATTGAAATAATGAGCCCACTGGATTTTGATGCAAATGATCCTAGAACGGCTTTTATCACTTTCTTAAACAATTTATCTTGTTTGACCTTTTCACCAGTTTCCTTTGGAATAATTTGTGGATCTTGATGAAGAGAACCTCCCTCTGCGTCGTGCATGTGTGAAATGTAAACTGCGGATAAAGTCCAGACTTAATTCTCCAGACTTTATCTTTTAGGTCATGTCTGAAAACGGCATCAGAGAGTGTGTAGTTTGTTTTCATTCTAGTTCTCGGCCTGTTCTTGTTAGATCTCTTGCACCAATAAATCTTTATTCTAGATTCTCACTGTAACAAACAGCTTCTCACCCGACATTCGAGGGTGGCCACTTAATCAGTGCATTAAAAATTCATGTTGTACAACTGAGCAGAATGACATGAAATAATATGGAAAACCCTGAAAACCCCAGGAGGTATGTTACAACACAGCAGCCATCGCTATTGTGGGATAGAGAGAACAATTTAGTCGTGAATTAATGTCACAACAAAAAGAGATAGAACCAGTATGAATGACTCACTGGAAAGGGCTCCTTCCAGCTGGCTCCGACTATGGAGGGTCTGACGATGGCCACGTTCAGGTCCCCGGCCTCCTGCTGCACCATATACTCAGCCAAGGCTTTGGTGTAGGTGTACGTGTTGGGACGTTCTCCGATCAGCTTGGGAGTCAGTGTGGAAACCAGTTCATCATCCATCCAGCTGGGGGAAATAATTATTCATTTATTCTCTTACAGCACTATTGTAAAAAACAAATCCTGAGATCTGATCACTCAGAGGTGGTGTGGGTGAAGTTCCACCTGCTCACCTGACCTCTGCTGACCCGCTGGAGTTTCACAGTTAATCAAATGTTTTTCCAAACTTTACATCTTTTATCTATTTGCAGCCACGTTATCAAACAGGCAGGTTCAGAACAGCCGCTGCACTAATAACTATGCAAAACATCCTAAAACACACAGAGACAAACCTAAAGCAGCTCGGTACGTTTATCTGTTCACTGTTTGGTCGTCTCCAGCCCTTTAACTCATCGGTCCAAATGACTTTGCATTACAAACCCCTCAGAATCATTTTACTAATCTGATTCTGCAGGCGTGTGCTTTACTAATGGAGCTCAGCAGCTGAGAGCAGCCGTTTAATCTCGATATTACCGTCCTACTTGCTTTTTATGCATCGAGCAAATCAGAAGAAATGCTTTTAAAAAACCTCATCTCACGCTTCCGCTTCCTGATCTGCATCCCATTAACCAGGCCATTAAAAAAACCAATAGGGCCAACTTACTCCAGAGTATCGATGAGTCTCCGGTAGTCGACGGGCGGAGGGTAGACGACTTCCTCGATGAGCTCTCGGTCACAGTTGGCGTAGGCGGTGGAGACGTGGAGGAAGATCTCCAGCTGCTTCATCCTGTGGGCGAGCGCCAGCATCTTCTGTGTGGCCAGGACGTTCAGCTGCATCGCATCTCTGAAGGACAAATCAATCACAGAGGAGGAAATTACCTTTGATGGAGCTGAAGGAATCATTTAATTTCTTAGACACATATAAACTTATTCTCCTTAACCGAACAATCTTTGTCCCACACCTTAAATTCCTCAAATAAGTTCAAATTCAAAAGGTTATGATATGAAGCATAACAAGCTGAAGTCTTAAGCTGTGTACATATAAACCACTACACCCTGATAGCACGTCATGATGAAACAAGTCACGCTGTGGTTCACTGATGTGCTTTATACAGATTATGGAGCTTGTTGGCAATTGAGCAACATCAGGTTGAGATTCCATAACAATCTTTTCATGAAATACCCTCACTGGTATCGGTTGGTCTTCAAATAAATCAGTTAACACCAGATTTCACGGCCAAATTCCAGAAAACACACGATCCTGCTTCACTGAGTAATAACAGAACAGAGCCTCACTCGCCAAACAAAGAACAAAACACTATTTAACAAAAGGTGCAGAGACCTGTGCAGGAGAAGAAGGTGCACATTCCCCATGACTCACTTGAGCGGCTCATTGAAGCGGATGGTGGCGGCGCAGTGGAAGACGATGTGGACGTTTTCAGCCAGGACGCTCTGGTCCTCTTTGCTCAGATCCAGCTCCGGCAGCGTGAGGTCACTGCTCACCGCCACGATCTTCACCGCAAAGTCGGGCTGCTCGTCTTTTAACCTTTCAAACAACTGGGAGGACACGTGCAGTCGAGGTTACAGCACATGTGGTAAATACAATGGTAGTGGTAAGTATTTATATAACGCTTTTCTAATCTTGATGAACCCTCAAAGCGCTGAGTAACTCAGATATTTACTCAGCTCACATAGTAAACTATTGAAGTACAGATATAAATGATTAAGAACAGATCATTAGACTTTTACAACTCTTATTGAAAAGGAATGATTTATGGCTGAGGGTAGAATTCTCCATTTTCCATCTTCTCCTCCTGCAACAGATCCCAGTTCTATAGAATCCTTCATCTAGAAGCTTTTGATGAAAGCTGTCAGTTTATGGATTAAATCAGTAGCTGGACATGTTTGTTCTTAGGTTTGAATGTTAAGTCAATCCACTGTAATCAAATCACTGGTGAATGTAAATTTCATCCAGTGCATATTCAGGATTATGCACCAGAGACAAATATTACAATCCTTGGACAGACAAGGTGTCTTCTATGGAGAATAATCTCAGGGAATAATCTCCCGGACATAAAGCTTTAATTTGAGGTTTTCCATTTTCAATTTTGAGATTCATATTTGATTTTTCCCTCTTCTAACTTCCATTTTTTATTTAATCTTTCCATTTGAGCCTTTTCATTTTCAAAGGACCCCCACCCCGACCCACTCACCGGGCAGCTGACCATGTCATCGATGCGGGCCTTGGGACACTGGCCGGCTTTTGACCTGACCATCACATACACAGTTTTGACCTCTGGGCATGACCTCAGCAGCTTCTCCAGCAGCACCTGGATCGTGAAGATTATAAAAATCACATTTTACCCCTAAGGACCATTCAACTGATTCCAGGAAATCCCACCACACAGAAGTCTAAGCGGCTTTAGAGCAGGAGGTTGTGTTTCTCTACCAATCAGGTGTACAAGGTCACTGTGACCTTGAACCACTGAATCTACATTTTTTTGTAGGGCATTGTTTCAATCAATCAAATTTTCAAGGCATTGTTTATCGTGTTCACATGAATGGGATGACCGAATGGACAAAAAACACGAAGCCCTCGGCCACTAGATGTCTCCCACGCAGATAAATCACAAGTTTGTACAAGTTCACTTTTACTTTTCCTGCTGCAGGTGAGTGATGGGAACCTGTTTGACATGATTGTAATTATAACTTAAATTATCAAAGCAGCTCCATTCATTCTCTCACATGTCATTCTGTCATGAAGTGAAAGGATTCCCACATCCCTTCAGACTGGCTCATTCACTACTGTACCTTGCCCATGAAGCCGGTGGCTCCAGTGATGAGCACATTTTTCCCAGCGAAGTAATCCGGGATGTTCACCATGATGTCTGCCGTACTGTTGAGTGAGAACCTCAACACAACTCCACCTGCATGAACACAACAAAGAGAAGAAATCATAATTATAATTGTGAAATGAGCATCAAGCCTGAACTTGCTTTAAGAGAGAGAGAGAGAGAGGAGACTCAAAATGTGGATCTACAATGAGAGTGGGTTTCAAGGATTCATCAGCTTCAAGTCACTAAAGCCCTGAAAACATATAGTTTGTCCATAATCCTGAAATGTTTGATACCACAGCTTTTTACAATCTATGTGTTTGAACAGTAAATTTCATGACAGGGGCCTCATCGGGATAGAGGGGATGTAAACATCTCTTCAGGAATCAGGATTCGCAAAATATAAAAACAAATATGAAACAACAACTTTAACAGTAGGCATGAGGCTCTCTCTCTCTCAAAGAGATAGTAATTTACTATAAAACAAAATAAAGAACAACTCTCTATTCCTTTAACGTGCGCGGTTAATAGATCAAGTTTACAGGATCATAAATTTGTATTTGTCCAGTAAAAGGTAAAATAGAGCTTATACTTATTTCTAAATCATCGATTAGTCTGCCATTTATTCTTAATTTATCTGTAAGGCAAAAACTTGGGAAAATGTTGTAGATGGAAAAAAAAAGGTTTAAGGATTAAATATACTTTTTAAATTGTTATAGATTTATCGATCAATGTGAAAATCATTGCATCTTTGGTCTTAAACACACATCGCAGCTGACAAATCACGCTGAGCTCTTATCTTTGTTAAAATGTGAATAGTGGCTATGACCCGGCCTTATCACTCAGATTACTGTCAGTCTAAACAGACCAACACCATCCAGGTGATAGGTTATCTCCTGAGCGGCCGGTTATCTAATCATTAACTACACACCACTTCTTTAATCTCGCCCCAGCGCTCCTGTGACTGGAATGCATCACAGAACCATAAATAAGTAACTTGTGAACCTGAAAGCTTTCTGAATAAACAAAAAGAAAAACAGAGCGTCACTGAGTAAAGCACACATATTCCACCGAGGCCCAACAGCTCCCTTCAACTCCTCCGTCACGTGCGTTTGGACATAGCTCTGAAATAATAAAAGATAACCGAAGAATAACTGTTCACCCCCGACTGAATCCAGATTATCTCGGCTACACACCGGTGGCAGTTATAGGTGTGCAGCCATATTTGTGACCGTACAGCAGCTGGAAAGAGCCAACCCCCCCCCCCCTCTGAAACCACAGTTACATCCACATCATAGAGTTCTGTACTTCCTGCCCGGGGGAAATACAGCAGGCGGCGTCAGTAAGTTGCTTTAAATCAAAGATTAAATCATGCTTTTATTGTACCGCATTCCCTGATTCTACTAGTTTTTATTCTATGTAAATGTTCATGTAATTTTACTTGAGCTTGTATTTGTAATAAACTATATTACTATTACTATATATATTATATAATACACATTTTTCTCTTCGTCCAGATCCGTGTTAAACAGTATTTCCATAACCCAACATAAAAACCACCCAACAGACAGAGACGGGTGAAAACACAACCTGCTCACTGGAGCTAATTATCTATCACCAGTTCAAGTGTAAACGTGCTAAACAGTAATTTTCCATCCGGACGGAGTCAGAACAGAAAAATCTCTGGTCTGTGAGCAGGTGCAGAGAAATCAGGAACAACAGGATAGTGTCTCAGGAATCACGAGTCATTTTGTTGTAGAGTCTTTGCCCGACAGAAAAAGACGGTTATTGTGTTAGCGGAGGTCAAAAGACTTCTGTTACAACCAAATCGGACTCCAGTGGTTTCCACTTACAACCAACTGGGATCTCGTTTAGTCGGCAAATAGGATAATAATAAAAAAAAGCATTTTATTCTGAAATCATGGCAGAAAGTGCAATCCATGCTGCTTGCACACTTCACATCTCTAACAACATTAAAGAGTGATTGTGTGGATATTCTACGCTTGAGTCTCTGCAGCTTCACTGCTGCACGTTACAGTGGAACCAGTTATTCAGCTTTGCATTCAGTTAGACAAAGGCCTACACACAGTGGGACAATGGGTTTCTGCACCAAGTGGGGGGGGTAAGATGGAGGTCAGAGGTTCTTGTGGTTTATCAGACGGCATCTCTGACGAACTCGTTGAGCTTTACAGGAGACTTCGGCTGACAACGTTAAAAATCAGGCCGTGTCACATGACCGTCCAGTTCATGAGAGAGAGTAATGATTATCTATAATGAGGGTAATTGAGGACATTAATAGAATGTAATGTATGCTCCTATGACAACAGCCTGACTGTGTGTGTGTGTGGGCTCCGTGGCTCCGGTGGAATGAAGCAGCTCCTCCGCTGCACCGACTCTGGCCAATGCTGCAGATGTTCCTTTTGCTGCATCACGTCTGGAGCCAAGTGGCTGAGCTCTGACTGCGTTCCAGCTGCACCCTGACTGAGTCGCACTGACACAGGAGAAGGAATGAGGGAGATCTGCTCCAGTGGAAAGCTTTGAAACACCGTCCGAAGGAGAAAGTTATGATATTACACTCGCACTAGAGCCTGAACGATTTATTGGTTCACCAATAAAAACACATGAGCCTTTCACACACATTGGTATCTGTGTGTATATTTGCAGATAGCTTATTGGAAAACTTATTCTACAGAACAAACGATGCAGTACTGAAAAATGTTTAGTTTTTTTCAATTCAAGGGCTATACATTTAGTTAATTTACATTTGTTAGTCATCAGGGTTTGATAACAACATCTAAGGTATGACTGCCAAGGTTTTGGCATATGCTGATATATCGTATGAGACATTTCTACTCATTAATATCAATATTGGCCCGCAAGAAAAACCCATATCTCTCTGGTCCAATTCAACAAAATGCTAGAAATGTCCTCAATACTATAGACATTTCCTGGATTGATGCATTTCCAGACTTAAGTTACCTCTAGTTCTATAGATTCTATCACAACAGCACCAGTCAAGATGAGGGTGAGAATGGACGCTACAGTGTTTTGTTTATGTTAAACAAGAAATGGGGAAATAGATGATGGGCTAACACCTTTTTTTTTAATAGAAGTGTAAATGACCAACCTGTCTATCTGGTTCAGAGTTTGAAACGTGTTAAACTGAATGAGTTGCAAAGGAAAATTCTCAAATTTAACATTCTGCCGAAGTTGTGTTTCCAACAAGCGGCTTTACCGAGACCACACGATGACAAAGACAATGTAATGCATTCGTTTTGTGGTGAGCTAAAAGCTGAATTCTCATTCTGATAATTCTGAGCTGCAAAGCAACAACAAGGTCAAAGCTCGGGACCACAACTTCCCTCGATTCTTTTCAAAACGCACTCATGTAAACACAAACCTGCGGAGAAGCAGCCTCGACAAAGATAAACACATTGCAGACATCACATTAGAGACGTTTGAGGGAAATTACGACATGTATTTAATAATTTATGAACTTGAAAAGGATGTTACAGAGTTTAAAAGGCCCATTACAGGAAGAATGATTCCTCATCTCCAACCATTAACCTACATTATCCTGCTCAAGTATGGTAACACATTGTGAGTGAATTCTAACATCCATTTGTTTTGTGGTCATCAATAAGCTCATCAATGGCCACTTACTTTCACGTGTAACTGAATATAAAGCCGGTTTATCTTCTGTCCTGGACTCTTATTTCACATCCATGTGTGAAACATTCTTCTTATACAGTCGATGACAACGACCCTTTCAATCCCAGAACAGCTGAGCGGTGACCCCATCTTTGGCTGGGACCAATAATTACTGCCAGCCAGTTGGGTAGTGCTGCATTCACTGGCAGGAGTGAACCACAGTTCATGTTTCACACTGCTGCCTTGTCTACAAACTGAGCGTGGCCATATTTATAAAGGAAAAAATAACCTAGTGGTAGAACAAGAAGAGAAGCTGAACCTCTGGATCTTATCCCGAAGAGGCTCTGAAGCCGACTGATGTCATGTTTGAGTCACTGTAGTCCTCTACAAATATTATACCTCGACTGCAACACTCGTCTTAACGAACAGAAAGCTCTATAATTATAAACCCGAGCCCGGCCAGGACGAGCTGTGGCCTTTGAGAGACGCCTGCTGCCCCGGGATCTTACCCTCAGACAGCTGATCCCTGATGACACAACGTCTTTATGAATAATTGATCAAATACATTGTAAAGCTTATATTTAGCAACCTCTGGCGAAGCTCCAACAGTTTACAGATATATGAAACTTTGATGGTTTGACAACAATCAGTCTCAAAGGAGCGATCCATGTCTGACTCAGGTGGAAACCCGCTGCCAAGCCTAGAGGAAGATCCTTCTGAGAGACTCAAAGGGTCGGAGACACTGGCACGTAAATGATGCAGCAGGTGCATTGAGACGGGGAAGGCAAACGGCCAAGTGCCCAGGGCTCCGAGTTGAGGGGGGGGGGGGGCAAGGAGGCCAGAACCCCCTCAACTCTATGATTTACCAAGTACAGGAGACTGTGCAACCCCATGCCACTGTCTTGGGGTTAGGTTTGGTTCTATGTTGGACGCACCAGGTCACGTTTGCACAACTGGGACAGACAACGTGTCCTCTACAGGGAATTGTCTTAATCAACAGCGCTTTGAGAAGGATTCACACAACAGACGACAAAGACTCAAAAGAAAAACACACTAAGTTGCAGCAACACTCAGAGACCGAAGTACATCTGTGTCACAACAACCCGTTCATTCCAGTAAGAAATTACCACTTCCTGAAAATGATGTTGTTGCCAAAACACCCGAGCTTGGCACATGGCCTGCACCGACCTGTATCACAAATAAACAATAAGAGTTTCACATGCAGTTGAACAGTCTGTCCGACTGCAGCCAGCCACAGAACTCAGTGTGTGAGGTAGAACTCTATTATAAGTTATTGTTACATCAGAACTATCTTTGGTAATGAATCACTCTTTACTTTCTTGGACTATTAAAGCTGATGCTGGTGATGTGTCCATATCAAACCCAGAGACATTACTGCAAAACAAAACCTCGTCTTTAACAGTGAAGAGCTGAGGGATTTGATCAAAGTGTAATAATAATGTAAATCATACAATCATGTCCCAAAAACTGATTCTGTTTGATACGGTGCTCACAGATAAAAGGTGATTTACGTTGTCCACCATTCTATGACACTTGCATAGGCAAATATTAGAACCCTAAAAGAGGTTTTAGGGTTTTCTTGCATCCGACCCCACAACATTTCAATGGGATTCAATCTGGGTTTTGACTGGGTCAGTCCAGAACGCTCCGAATGTAAACGTTCTGCTTTTAGTCAGAAGTCTAGACGATACTTCCGCACTAAGGCCTAGGGGCTAGTCTTTCCTTCATGCACTAGAAGTTGTTGTCCAATCACAACAGACTGGGCCAGCTGGGCAATCAGAGCAGACTGGGCTTCATCAGGAGGCGGAGTCTTAAAGAGACAGGAGCTAAAACCAAGTGTTTCAGACAGAGGCTGAACAGAGGAGCTGCAGCAATGGACAGAAAAGTAAATTTTCCACTGGTCAATAAACACCACTAACATCTGGCTTCTGTCCATACTGGAAATGGGCACAATCCTCATTCACTCCTGTGAACGACTCCATAATAAAAGGGGTTTTAATAAGGATCTGGTTGCCAGTGAGGCAAAGATAACATCAGGGTGAAAACAAAGTAATCTGCCAAGACAGCAAGGTGTGAGCGCCTCACCTCTCTGCACGTTAGGGGAAAAAAACAGAAAGCCATACTGTTTATACTGGCAATGGACAAGGAATCTATCGGACATTATTAATCGCAATTTACTCCGGTTAAGAAAAACTGAAATACCTTCCAACCAGTTTCAAGGAAACCCCCGATCGGAACCTTTTGCCAACCCATCAACAGACATCACTTCCTGGTGAAGGTTGCCATTTTAACCGGACAAGTACATTTAACGTCAAGCCCCTTCACGATTTTAATTCAAATTATCACAGAATTGCTAGAAACCATCACTTCCAGGTGTGGTCTGTGTTTCACGTTTCACACACGTTCTAATGTTGAAAATGTGTTTTCACTGCAAACATCACAATGAAGAGGGAAACCAGAGTGACACCACATTGAAACCAGAGCGGAGGAACCCAGAGTGCCACCAGAATCACACCAGATATAGACCAGTGACACCAGATTGAAACCAGAGTGACACCTGACCAGATTTAAACCAGAGTTGGAACCAGATTGAAACCAGAGTGACAACAGAGGGGAACCAGATTGAAACCAGATAGAAACCAGCGTGACACTAGAGGGGAACCAGATAGAAACCAGAGTGACACCAGAGGGGAACCAGGCTCCAGCGGGCGGAGGAACCCAGATCTCGTGATGATCATCACAAACAGCTGCTTCTCGTTAGACCTTCAGTTTCCTGGGCTCCTCTTTGAAACCGTGCAGCGTGAAGGACTCTGGGAAATCACGCTGTTTCCTCCCGGGGAGGTCCGCGGGCACAGAATCCACGTTCGGGTCCAACGCGGTTAAAGATGCGTCCACACGCAGCGCAGCCGCGTCTGTGAATGTGCGTAGTGCTGCTCCCTGCGTGTGGCGCATCCCCCCCCCCCCACCCCCACCCCACAACAGTTACCGCGTTAAACACACGAGCCGCGCGACCGGAGGATACTCACCCGACACGTCCGCGTCTCCTCTGGAGCTGCTGCAGACTGTGTGTGTTTCCCCTGTAGGAGTGTGTGTGTTTTCTGTATGTGAGTGTGTGCGTGTGGGTGTGTGTGTGTCCGCTGGCGACTCGGCAGGAAGCGGAGCGGCCCGATGACGTCAGAAGGCCAGAGAGAGAGAGAGAGAGAAGAGAGAGAAGAGAGAGTGAGAGGGAGGGGAGACAGGAGGTCTCACTCCGCTCAGTTTAAAATCGTTTTCTAAAAGGAAAACGAATTTCAAAAAGCGAAAAGGGCGGGATTCCAGGAGTCAAGGCGGCCGTGAAGCCCCGCCCATCGAAGCTGCAGAATGAGTAATGATGTGAAGAGTGTGGGAGAGTATGCACATCAGTATGAGATCAAAGATGAGAGCGTGAAGTCAGAGTGACAAGTGTAGAGTGAAATGTCAATAATAAAGTCAAACTAACAATAGATAGGAGAATATTAGAAAAAGGGAGTAAATAAGAAGTAAATAGTGAGTAAATATATATTGTTTCTTTTTATTGCTTTCTTATGGGTGTTATATTTATTGTGTTTTTATGTTTTTATGTTTCTATGTCCATTGTATGCACCAATAACCAAAAAAAATCCAGTACAACTGAAGTAACTGGCGACCAGCTCACCAGACATTCATATTCCACTCAAAATGAGGTCATTTGAACCGTGTTTTAGTCCATGCTTCATGACGTTAGAAGAAGGGAACCCTGTTACCTCCATCATATTGGATGGATGCTAATTGTAAGTCGCTCTGGATAAAAGCTTCAGCTCATTGACAAGTAATGTAATGTAATGTTTGTTGTGATGTTAAGATTTCTGACTTTATTTTTTACATTTCTATTTTGTACAAATATGAACACTTGAACAAACATCTGTGTGATGAGATCTACCTGAAACAAACAAAACCATCTGAGAGAGAGAGACACTTTGGCTTCACTTTTGGGAGCTGTCATGTCCTCCATCTTTGTTTACAGTTTACCTGTGTGTGTGTGTGTGTGTGTGTGTGTGTGGGTGTGTGTGTGTGTGTGTGTGTGTGTGTGTGTGTGTGTGTGTGTGTGTGTGTGTGTGTGCGTGTGTGTCTGTGAATGTTCTGCACTATCACTTCCTGACTCACACATGGGAAACAGGTGGAAGTCTGCCCTCTAGCTGTCAGTGATGTGTACTGCTGTAGTTCTTATCATTCACTCATGAACTCATTAGACTAAATTAGTGAAAACCACACTTTTTTCAATCAAAACCAAAAACCAGTCTTTTATTTTCTTCATAATAAACAGTACAGATTGTAAAGTAAGGTATAAATAAAACAGTGCAAGTCCTGCCCTGATGCAACATCCTGTACTTTGGTAAAGTATCGATCAGCTGGAAAGTCCTCAGGTGAGGAGGAGTAACATCAGGACAGGGTTTTGTAATTTAATATAAGTCCCTCATGTGTTTCATCGTCCAGTTCTACTCCCCGCAAACAAATCCACGTCTATAAGAGAGAAAAAGGGGAATTTAAGAAAAGAAGGATACAATAAATACATTTTTTACTGCATGTATATCCCTCTATGTTTGCTCTCACCCGTGAGGTCTGCACTGGAGGTGGTCGGCACAGGGGCAGTGGTCGCGGGGCACCTCCTCGTCCCAGGCCAGCATATCCATCAGCAGGTTGGGGTAGTTCTGGCAGGACTCCCCCTTCCCTGGGTGGGGGTTACACACTGGAAACAGCAGCTCTGGAGGAAGCAGACAAAAGTAAAGAATGGCACAGAGCTGTGGATGTCTCCAGGCTTTTAGTTTTAGCTCTGGGTTTTGTTAAATCCCTGGATTCTGATCTTTCATTTCTTCCTGCAGAAGAGACAATACATTCTGACTTTTCTAATTTCAATATCTTACTTGTTGTTTTGATATTAAGTCTGTTCTGCACCTATTTCTTATTTTTTTACTATACACAGTACCTCACACACAGTATATTAGGTTGAATATTCTACCGACACACACTTTGACACTAACTGAGACGAGTCTGTCCCCCGTCTCTCGGTCTCTGGGGACGTCCGAGCTCACCTCGTTGGAAGGCACAGCACAGATCCGTCCTGCAGTCGCTCTGACCCTGACAGATGGTTCCCTCTGTTCCTCGGGTGGCGTTGACCGTGCACTGGCCCCACACACACATCTGGTCCGAGCAGCACTCCTCATCCTTAATGCACGGCTGAGCGGAGACACACACACACACACACACGCACACACACACACACACAGATTTTATTTCTCTGTGTTTGTACATCGTTCAATCGTTTAAAAATGACTTTAACTGAACATATAACAACAACAAAAAGCCCTTGAGTGAATCCGCACCATATCAGTTGGAATGCAGGGGAGGCACCTGGAGTTCTGGATCTCATACAGACAGTATCTCAGGTCACCACAGTCCTCATCCACCATGCATTCCTGTGTGGAGACATTACCGCAGATGATAACAGAGCCAGGAGCTCAAATAAAAAACAGCACCAGCCCTTTTCATTTTCATGTGTAGGACTGAAAGTGTTTTTTTTTTTGTGTTTGCTGGATCTTGGAAATCAACACTGAAACAAAACAGCAGCTCACAAACCAATGGGTGAACTCCCTTCACCCTGTGAACGCTCTCTTTCCTCCCTGAGACATTTCATCTCATTACATGGAAATATGTGAAAGAAGAACTTCCCTCCTCTGTGGTGTTGACATGAATGAGGTTTATTAACAGAGGTTTCTTCCAGTTTCTCTCCACAGTCGCCAAAGTGCTGCTCATTGTTGGAGCCGTTGGGTTTCTATATCATTTTAATATATATAATTAATATAATTTAATATTTAGGGAAGTACCTCCAGATAATTTATGCTACAATTTGGCACTAGTAACATTAAATTGTTGAGGTGACAGAGACACTGGAAACTACAAAGACACACCACACGACTTACAACCCTGCTATTATCTTAATAAAGGCCAGATGACTACACCTATTATTACTCTCATTGGCTCACAAGTAAATTATACCTCTCTATAAAAATACTTTTCCACAATTTACTCTGCAGCAAAGGGAGAAGGAAAGTATCATAGATGACTCACCGAGCAGGAGACCCCTTTTAAGGTTTTAAATACGTGTGATTTAAACTCTAAACAAGTTGTTAAACTAACTTAACCTGCATTTTTATACAATTATATGAAACAACGATGCAGTTGTTTTGCACAAACGATAAATAAATACGCTGAACACTAGTGCTTGGATGATGAAGTCTATAAAAGACATTTGTCTCACCAGCCTGAGTCCACGTTCAGCAGGAAAAGGTATTTATCTGTAAAGTGATCTGTCAATCAACTTTCCTTTGACTTCCTCAAGTGTAATTTAAGTGTGTCTCCACATAGAGGCTGACATTTCTTTACACTTAGTCATTTAAGAGGAGCAGACCTTCTCCTGTCTATGACTCACAGGCTTTTTTCTTTCCAAGCAGGAAGCTGCATTAACCACTTTCTGTACGGCTGCCAGGAAACAGAAAGATCACAGCCACCGTTGTAAAACAAAACGCCACAAACAGGCAGCAAGCGGCTTTAATGACCTCAATCCAAACTGAGGCTGAAGCCATGAGAAGTACACGGTGGGTTTCTGTTTCCATGATGATCCCGGTCTTTATAGACTGAGTTGAGAAGCTAGAGTTCTTCATGTGGACAAAAACGTTCACTGTGCTTTGAATGAGCTGATTTTCTGTTTTAATTAGACGACAGATCATGACTGATGCTGAGTGGAATGTCATAAAGCTCACGAGGAGTCGAGGTCTTTGTTTGTTTTTCCAAAAGGCCGCCTTCACCGTTTACATCACGACCGCGAAAAGAGAAACATACGCTCGGAAACTGGGACAGTTGGATTTTTTGTTCCTGCATGAAAACCAAAACAGTTAGAGGCATGCACATAGAGACTGGGGCACTTCACAGAATACATATATAATAATATATATATAGACTCAAAGGTGAAGCTAACTTGGAAGTGCATTAAACGTTTATGCTCTCAACTCCAGGGGTTTTAAAAGAAGTCAATGTCTATAGAATTCTATGAAAACAAGGGTTTTCTCCCCTGGTTTTTAACGTCCATACAACAATTTCATCATTCTGTTCCAAGTCTTCTTCAATACAGCTGATGAAGATGCCCTAACCCTAAAACAGGATGATGAACAGATACTTTCCCATCCCTTCAGTTTTAATGACTTAAAACTCTGTGTGTGGACGAGAATCTGCTTTAGTGCTGAAAGGGTGTGAGGGAACTAAAATATCTTCCAATAAATGATTCACTGTTTGTGTGGATCAATTCAAAGACTCACGTGATCCACACTATTCCATGGACTGGACACCTCGGTTTCATTGTTAGTTTCCTGTAAACAGTAAGAAACAAGTGATTACATATTTGCTGATTTTCTCAAAAATCCCTTAAAAGCCTAACTTGTATTAGTAATATTAAAACCCTACCTGGTCCGTCCTGAGATGCAGGTCTGCTGACGTCAGAGATGATTTGGAACTCTCAGTAGTTATCTGTAAGATCGATGTGAGCACAAATCCATAAATCTGTATTAAACTACACACCAGGACATTGGTACAGCTGTGAGTGTTGACACACAGCAGCAGCTCTGACTAACTGTTATGCTTCATCTCAGTTTCTTGGACAACATGAAGGGAGAACGTCCCAGTAGTTCACGGATGATTAAAACCAGACACCGGCTGAGACATGATGATGATGACATCGGGGGAAATAGTTACATGGTAAAATAACAGTAGACTTAACAATAATTATAATAATAACATCTTAACTTATCGAGCACTTTTCAACACAAAGAACACAATAGAAAACAAATGGATAAAACACGATGGGAGTACAAATATAATCATAGTAATGAAAGAAATAAAGATAAAAGACCAAAACAGCCTGAAACAATTCAGGAACCTTCTCTCAGACTTGTTTGATGATCTTCGTTGTGCGTCCTAATCAGCCTCTACACAGTGAAGTTCATTCAGCAGGATTAGAGTAACTTGTCTTTGATTTAACTTATAATGAAAATATCAGTTTCAGCTTCTATAACTCTTATCCATGAGGAGGTCTATTAATAACATCCAGACCTGATGTGGCTCAGACATGAAGCAGACATGGAAAGTTTGTGTAATGTAGTAACTTAACCTGGTGGTCCGAATAAAACTGAGAACAAAAACAATTAAACTCACCTTGATTCTAGTGCTTTTGTGTCCTGATAACTGAGGTTTATTATATAAAATACCTTGATAAATGACATTATAGCAGCTTTGAGTCATAACTCCATAAACGACACAACGCTGCCTTTGTGTTACTGTAATAAAACGTGACGCAGACCTGGTCCACTGCCTCCTCCAGTATGTGCTGGGTGTCCTCCATCAGCGCCTCCACCTCTCGGAACATGTCGTTCAGACTGGCCGGGCCTCGCTCCAGCCTGTCCCGCAGGATCAGCGCCTCGCTCCGGGCTGAGCCGCCGGTTCCCCGCAGCAAACACAGACTCACCGACACCGACAGCAGCAGCATGATACCGGACATCTTTCCTTCTCCTTCCTCCTCTTCTTCCTCCTGCCTCCTCCTCCTCCTCCTTCTCCTGGTCGCTGCTGCCTGTGGAGCAGCGTGACGCACTGAGGGCGCACAGCCGCGCACAGCTGGACTTTATTTGGAAAGTCTGAGCTTGGACCGAGGAGCTGGTGGTTATGAAGTGAGACGAATCTCGTTTAATGGCGTGGAAAGAGTTCAAACTGCCCGGCGAGAGGTGCACGTCGGAATCAAGTGGGTTTTATGTGGTGGTTATTAAAAAGAAACTTCGCAGAGACCAGGAGCTGCAGCTGCTGCCAGATGTGGTCTGAGAGAGGAAGTTCAGCAGGAATGCAAATTATACTTCATCAGCCTTATTACTGAAACTAACTGAAGCAAAGCAGCCTGAGAGTTCAACAGAAACTTTAGTCTTACCTTATATTCATGAGGTGAAGGAGCCTTTAACCATACTTTTGATTTCATGAAAAGTTCTGATTCTTCATTACCAAATCCAAAACTGTCAGAAAAAGGTATTAAATCTTGATTGTAATGAATCAAATCCTGCACAAGACATTAAAAGATTATAAAGTCTCGGGACTTTTTAAAAGTTTGGATGAATTTTCCACGTAAATTATGAAGTATGAAGAAGTTTTGAAATAAAAAAAAGCTAATGATGAATGCCATTCATCTACTTCAGCTTTCTGGTCCTGTCCATGTGATTAAAAATCTGAAGGTTTGATTAGGGAATAAAACAGCAGGACCCACTATTCACAAACAAAAATACACTGCTGGTAAGAACCTCAACCAAATTTCAAAATAAGAGAGACATACAATAAATGTGACGCTGTATTAACTTCCAGAGAAAAACATAATGAAGTTAATCACACTTCATTTTATAACCTGACTGTCGCGTGACGAACATCTATCTCAGTGTTTGGATGGAGGAGACATTGAACTCCTGGAGCATGTCATAGCAGTCCTCCACCACCTGGGGTCAGTGCAAGACAAAACATGTTGTAAGCTGTTTTTATTTGTGCATAAATACATCTACGTGTGTGTCTGGGTGTGTGTGTGTGTGTGTGTGTGTGCTTTGTTTCTCATTTATGAATGGACCCATTCAAATGTATAAAAAGTAGTTTTTTGAAGTATATACAGTTACCTTGTTGTGTATAGTTATCATTTCAAAGTGCAGAACAATGCATCACTCTTTATTTGTTAATGGGCCAAATAGAAATAATGGAGCCCTGATGCGATGCTCACACAGTGTACACACACTGTCAGGCATGCTGTGGATCCTGTTGAGTCTTTCTATCTTCATGTCTCTTTGTATTAATGAGAAAGTTTGACATGAGGACTCTTTGACCCTAGCAGGACAATTAGAGCCCACCCACCACCAACCTGCTCAGAGATGATGATCCTGAGGTGTGACCTCGAGGCCGAGAGGTCACTAACAATAGCTCATCTGAGGAGAGACTCAGGTCAATACACTCTGCAACCATAGTTTAATTTAGTTCATTTCACACAACATAAACACATGAATTATAAATACATGATTCTCATAAAAACATTATCTCAAAGCTCTTCACATAAAAGGTCAAGGCCAATACATAGGGAATATTATGTGCCATAAATACAGAATAACAGAATAACTGTAACTAACTAACTGCATCTTAAGCTACTGCATTTTTTGTAAGTACATTTCCCTCAAAGAGAATCTATAAAAAGTTCTGCACCAGCTGTAGATCCAGTGCAAAGTTAACCAAAGTAGAAAATGTTGAAAAGTTCTGATTAAACTTGACTGAAACAGTAAAGTAAAGAAAAGTTTATTTCCCCACGTCACTGAAACTCTGGCTCCTATTGGTCGTTTTCAGCGTCTGAGGGAAACTCGCAGCTTTTTCAAATTCAGTCTCATCAGCTGATTGAGAGAAGCGGCACAACCGGATGTGGATAACTTTTATTTTCAGAATAAAAGCAGATCTAAAATATACAGACCCTAGCAGGACTCAGTGTCATGTGAGTTGTAAGTAAATATTAGAAGACTTATTAAAACTTGTATAACCAAATAAAATACAGTTTTTCTTGTGCCTGATTGAAGATTGGAAATTATGCCACAAAGCACTGTCCTCTACAACAACAACAACAACAACAACATCTATAAAAGTGAGAAAAAACAGCTGTTACCTCATATAAAATAAATATTTAACATACAATGTTTGAATTCTTGACAAAATTTGAAGGAGAGAAAGATAATAAGGTTATTAGCCAGTAAGCTAGGGTTAGCTAAAATTGCATTATAAATTAGTAAATTAGGTGATTAAAAAGTTAGCTAAGTTAGCTTACATTTCCTTGTATGTTAGCTTATTTGGTGATTAGACAGTTAGCTAGGTTAGCTTAAAATAATTTGTACTTTAGCTAATTAGTTGATTAAACAGTAAGCTAAGTTAGCTTACATGTCCTTGTAGGTTAGCTAATCAGGTGATAAGCCAGTTTTAGGTTAACTAAAGGTCTATTATTATTATTTTCATTATTATCATAGTTATTATTATTATATTTATTATTATTAATTGCATAGCATCTTTCTTAAAATGATCAACTTCACAAAAGATCAAAACAACAATAGGAAAATGGCATAATAAAACAACAACAAATTTTAATGAGAATAAACTTATTAACCAACAAGTCAGTAAAATATATATTTGTAGTTTTTAGTGATAGAGTGTGAGTAGAATTAAAGATAGAGTCTCAGTATTTCTGGAGTAACCAGTGGTTTTATTTCAGGAAACCAGTAAACGGAAGTGGAGCCCCGGCTCTGTGACGGGACTTGACTCCGGTCTACAAGCCGGGCTCCTCTCACGCTCCGCGGGTACAATGTGCGGGTCAGGTCGCTGGAAGCAGAGAAGCGCAACGCGGACATTAACCTGAGAACCGGCCGCGGGACGACAGAGAGCGACGTGCCCTGCCCGCAGAGAGGGGACTGAACCCGGGGAAGGACTCTGGAGCACCGCGGGCCTTTCACCTTTATGGACCCGGCGCTGTAAGTAGCTGACAGACGCACTTTGCGGCGGGACTCGACCTGGAGCGTTTTGGTCTAATGGTTCCTCTGTGACAGGAGCGCGACTCACTGGGAATCTTCTCCACTGGTTGGTTTGTAGTGGGAGTCGAGGGGAACTGGTTGGACAGTTTGCTGGTGTTGTTGTTGTTGTTGAATTTATTCCTGGATGTAATTTATTAATAGCAAGAGGTGCAACCTGGGTGCAGCAGGTGATGAGGGCAGGCCCCACAAAGCAACAGGTTGTTGGTTCCTCAGTTTACAAAAACACTTTGAATAAGGATTAATTATTCATATTTGTATTTGTATTGACAGTCATTCAACCAGTCAGACTTCATTTGGTTTCTTTCTTTCATACAAACAAAATAACACAAACAATATTTCCCATCCACCCACCAAGCAAGACATATTCATAAAGACAATATATATATAAAATAGAAATGCTATATACAAGGCTGCTTTTTTAATGTGCAATATATAAAAATAAGATTTAATTTTTCCCCCTCTTTGCAATGTACATTATTCAACATGTTAAGAAGTCTTTCTTTGATCGTGGACTTTGGTCTTAGGAGGCTTTAAAGACGAGTGCAAAAATAACAAGTAGGTTTTATGGTGAAAACAATTCTGAGGAATTCAATAAGTACGTAACTATGTGGATATATAACTAAAATAGAATTAAAAGGTTTATCTGTACAACAGTCTACGATATATAGAGTTAAATGGATCAGCTTAAAGCGTGACAACCATTAACCTGCTGTCATTTGTTAAATTAATAGTAGCTGTTAATATATATATAGATTTTTACCTCTGCCAGGGTTTAAATGATATGAGTTGCTAATGATTTTATCCTATCATCCTATATCCCCTGCAAAATTGCAGCAAGGCCTCATAGTCTACAGAGTAGAATCAAATCCGCCCTCTAAATCACACTAATCCAATTTCCCTGTGTCATTTTGCGTGGTGATACAAGTGCGTGCCTCCTCCTCCTCTTCTCATCTTCCTCCTCCTTTGAGTAGCAGATGGTGTCACGTCCACTGAGACCTGAAACCCAGTCATGCGGGTGAAGGTTCGTCCCCACTTGTTGTGGACTCTAAGGTTTCAGCTGTAGAATAAACTTTCTCTTACTCTGAGTTTAAGTAATGTCGTGGATTCCTTACAGGTGGTTTCCATTAGAACAGGGTGGACACGGGTCCTCAAGACGTCTTCAATTCAACTTTTCTTTAGCCTCTTGTTCAAAATGCAAAAGTGCAGAGACCAAATATCAGGCTGTTGTGAAATGTGTTTTCATGGATCTTGGACTTTGAGGTAAATGAGCATTAAGAGCTGCAATTGTTGCAAGAAGCTTACAGCTGCTGGAAGTGAGTGTTGGTCAGAAGCAGCTTGGTCAGCATGAAGGGCTAACGGGTCAGAGGTCAAGGGTCTAATCCTTCTTAAATTATGGTTTCAAACTGTGGTAACTGCAGAGGAAGGCTTGTGTTAACTGGTTGATGCTGGTTCTACAACATATACATTTCCTTGCAGCTGCAGTTTAAGTGAGTTTATCTCCTTGGTCTGAATCCTTCTTTGTGGTTTTCATTGCGTGTTTTCAAACCATCACTAAAGCAAAAGACAATAGATACTGACAATGCAACAAACAGAATTTCTAGTGGCCTCATCGTCAGATCAATGTCGTCAATATGGACCCTCGCCCCCTTTTTAAACCGCAGACCAAACCAGTTACCAAACTTCGTCCCGCTCTGCACCCGACGCTCGAGACGATAATCTCAGAGCATTTCATGTTGGCCTCTGCTGCTCATCTGCACCATCATGGCCAAGCTGTCACTTCCTGGAATGAGGGGTTGACTTATAAGGGGGTGTCACTGCATGTATCAGTGCTGAGGGAGAGGCAGGGAGACAGAAATACACCAGGGGGCTGAGTGACGCTGTCGCTGTCAGATGAGAAAGGCCAAGTCCGGCTCAAGTATGTCAAGAGGATTTTCCAAAGGCCGAGTTTGATAAACAAAATTTGCATCGTACGGTTATTTGAGGTTGAGATGTACAGTTCTCACACTGTACGATGACATTTGTTATGATATATTATAAATACCATATATAATTTAGATGTAAAAGAAACTGCAGACATCTCGACATCAGAAAAAGTATTTTTATTTGACGTGTACTTTGACTGTTTGGTTCGGACCATGTCCCATTCACTAACATGGAGGCGCCAGGGTTTAGGTCCTTTTCTGAATCCAGACACCAGGTTGCAATCAAGAAGCTCTGGATTAACTTTTGGGGACCAGTCATGTTGTCCATTGTTTTGATGGCCCCCCCCCCCGCGAGTGACCAAGCATTGTTTAATTCAGCTTTAAAGACAGAGCGTATGTAATATGGCCATGGAATTCAACGAATGTGTGATTTCTCATATAGTATTTTTAAATGATCAGCACTTAAACACAAGCAGCCTATTGCTCTATATTCTTTTCAGCTGGATATCCAGACACGTAAAAAGCATTTAAAGCTCTTAGGTTCTGACTCTTCATGTTTCTGTAGCAGTGTCTAACAGCCTCTACACTGGAACTCCAAGGATCTACTGCTTATTAACCGGCAGAACCCTAAACTTCTCAAGTATTAGGGGATACATGGGTTCAAATCCCACCCCATGAGGTGGGGTCTTAAATTTAATCCAAACCAACATCCAGTCTTTCCAGTCTATTGCATCCCAAGGCCGAAGCACAATCCTGTGAGGGCTGCGTTAGTAAATCTCCACTATCAACCAGATAATAACTTGTGAGGGTTGCAGAGCTGATGTATCTGCAGATGCAACTAGTTGCCTGATGAATTCACAATTGCATTCGAGTCGTCCAGTTGCTGTTAAATGCAGACGCACCGTGTGGGATATACTGACACAACTGTTTGTCGGCTTAATCCAGAACATCTACCGTGCGTTGTGTCAGCACTGGGAGGATTAAGGGTTTGATTTCAGGACTCGCATGCACCAATTAAAAGCCTTTCCCAGTACAACTTAACATATGGTGTTGAAGCCAGACGTCTCCAGTCTGAGTGCCAAGAGGGGCTGGGTGAGGCCCGACTCTTAATCTCATATTTAGACCAGGAAATCCAAATAAAGCAGTGGGGTCATTTACTAAGTGGAATCGTGCTGTGGTGATAATATGACGTTTTACAAAATCCTGCTTCTATCATTCACAGTAAATTCCTATAGGAAATATAACACAAATTATTAAAGGTTTTGTGTTATGTATATCCAAAAATAAAATAATACCTAATATAAAAAAGACCTCTACTATGAAAGAACAAACAAATGTGCAGAAATTATACAATAACACAGCAAAACAAGTCCAATGGAAAATAATTGGTTTAATTCGTGTGCAAGATTTCATGCTGATGAATAACTCCTGTAGCAATAAGCAGCTTACAGACGTGGACTGAACTTCAGATAATCTTGAAGTTGTCTGGAGGGGCTGTGGCTGAGAACACAGATGTCTGAGTCAGCTGCTACTGACGCTCTCCAGAGTTTCTCCTGCCAGCTCCACTCAGAGAAAACAGATCATGTCCAAATGAGCCCATGTGAGAATACAGCAGGAGACAGTGGCAGAACTGAAACCTCCAGAAAATACTAATATATCAGGATGAAGAAGAGGAGTGTATACACCTAGAAGACGAAGATGTCAACATGGAGAGCCAATGAAACTTGAGAGCTTTGGATGATAATGGTGGACATTACAGAGATGATTGTGTTGCTGTGAAGTTACTTTTTGGAGGCTCAGAGAATAAAGGTCCCTGTTAACCTGTTGCTGTGGTCATGGTTGACCTCTCTGTCTGTAGAGGTCAATACTGGGCTCACAGACTGACCTGTGTTGTCACTAGTGAAATGGAAGTTTCCTGGAAGCTGGTGAAAGGAGAACTCTGATGTCTCATGCAGAAGGTTTTAATGTAGACTTGATGCATCGAGGAGACCAGAAGGTGGAACAATAAGCTAACAGAGCTACATGAGCATTGGTCACCCCCCCCAGTCTGAAGATGTCTCCCACAGCCTCCCAGTTACACTTAGGTCTTGGAAATATGAATTCATAAATCACATTGTTTCCCGACGTCTTGCCACTGGTGAAATACGCAAAAGACTTGAAGTTGGTGTCTCTCTGTCTGGGAGCATCTGAGTTAGATATGAAAGTTGATAAGCTGAGACACAACAATGTCCTGGTGGTTGGTCCCTTTATCTAGAACCTGACTTTGGGTCCTGCTATGAGAGAGAAGGGAGGATCTGTGGAAACAGGTGCTACTCTCCTGTACAGATATAATATACACTATATGCATAATATATGTGTGAGGATGGTCAAAAGTTCCTCGCCCACGGGTCCTTTTCACATGTTATCAAGACGATGACGCAGTTTAGGCTTCAAACCTTTTCCTTTTACAGTCATATTGGATTTATTGGAGTTGATCCGATGTTTGGACTCTCTCCTGTTCTCTGACACAACCTTTGTACCGAAGGTGAGAATCAAGACCACGTCCTTATTAGGAAAACAGTCAACTAGAAACCGACTGAGTGTGATAGAGGGTGAAGCCTTAAAAGAAATCCCTGTGTCGTGAGAATTGTCATTTCGTGCTTTGTGTAGCGGTAACACAACAAGGTGTGTTCTTGGAGAAAGTGTCGGTCTTCACTTAATGGTAGGTACAAAGTCTTTTTACAGTCTTTGTGTTGGTTGCCATGTTTAAATTTGTTGTTTGGAAAACCAAAGAAGAGAGAGAAAGTGATTTTTAGGGAGCGACAACATTTCAGGGAGAAAAACAGATAATAATTAATAATTAAATGCTGCTTTTATATCTCTGACAGATTTATGGTTGTGTTTCCTCCTGCGAGCCCGTGTTTCGTTTCGTAATCTTTAGATAAAAAAGTCATGGCACAACGGCAGATTGTGGTTCAGGCATACGATCTTTGACTGTTTGATGTCGATGATGTCACTGTAGTACTCCTGACGGATAAAGTTGTTTCCAAAAAGTCAACACTTTTTAAACAGCTGTGCGTTACTCCCCTGGTTTCTTGTGTGACAGTGGCCGTCATGGGATCTTGTGTATTTGTATTTCTTGTTCACACAGGAACAGGTTTGTCTTTGTCTTTTTTCTTCTGCCTCTGGCCATTGTAGTTGATATTCACATTTCCCGGATATCATATGTGTTTCTTGTAAAGACCGGCCTGTAAAAGTCCAGACTCGCTTCTGTGCTTTAAAATAATAGTCCTACATTTTGGGAAATCTTCTCAGTGTTTTTCCATTGGTCGATGTTTATTTAGCTTTTTTCTGTGTGTTTGTGTGTGAGAGAGCGACAAAGTTATTTCCATGGATTTGAATTCTTCCCGTCAGGAGGGCTCTGCTTATTTCTGAAAATTTACATCGGATGAAGTACAGATGCAAATCTCATTTCCCTTTCCCTTCTTCATTCTTCTAATCATCTTTCCCTTTTTCCAGCTTCTTGTTTTAGTCTTTACTTTATTGTTTACCCTCTTGATTGCTGTAAAACATGAATCCTCACTAAACGTCTGCAGAACTCAGTTTTCAACATAATTCAGATATATCGAGCAAATCAACAAAGTGATGTTGAAAGTGACCAAAGTATTGATGCAGTAATAAATTTAGTAAGTGGAAACCTCTAACTTAACAGCTTGTGTGAAAGATTTGAGTTTTGTGCTTTTTCAATCTAACAAACTCTATCAGCTGAGGAGAAGAAATCCATTCTGTCTCAAGTTGTCTTCCGAGCTCTGACAGACCTAGGATCAGCGAGCCTCAGTCTTAAAGTTGCGACAGCTTGTTCAACCATTAACTTGTGAAGTGGCTCGGCGAGGTGAGGTCAGACTTGAAGATCAGAAGTACGAGCTCACTGATTACTGAGGAGACCAACATCATGTTCAGCTCCTCTCAGACCTCCTCCTGTTCTTCACTGTTCTCCGTCACTGAGACAAGACGAGAACATGTCTTCACCCTGAAGTCTTTACTGGAGTTCAGGTTCAGACTCTGTTAAACTGTAAATAGGACCTGACTGTACTTTAACCCCAGGAAGGCTTTGTCATAAAACTCAGCTGCTCCCTGATTTAATGTTGCCTTCGTGCTCAGTGTTGTTATTTTTTGTCTCATTGTGGAGATCTGAGCTTTAATCCTTCAGCTGTGCAGCAGGTTTAATGTTGTCCACTTAATTCAATTGATCTTTTGAAGACAAAAGACAAGAAGGTTTTGAATTCTACTTCCACCAGGGAGGTAATGTTCTCGCCTGTTTGTTAGTTAGCAGGATTACACACAAACAGCTGAACGGATTTCTACACAACTGACGGGATGAGAGGATGGGACAGATATCAGTTCCTCTAGCACTGCTGTGGCATATCACGATGCCACCGGGGTCTCACCACCACAGCCAGAGACAAACCATTCACCATTAAAGTCACAAGCACGTTGTACTGGTGTGTCAGCCTTGCAGCTCAGCTAAGTGCCCCCCCCCTCTCTGGCAGCTCCTCTGCTGCCTTCTGAATCCAGGGAGATTTGATCTGTCAACTAGTCTCAGCTGGTCCAGTCCCCTCTCCCTGGGTCACCTGGAGCTTCACTGGGCCTCCTCCACAACTGCATTTTTTATATTTTCACAAATTGCTGAGGAGTAATTTATGAATATTGATGGTTAAAGGTGTTTGTACCATGTTTACAAATATCTGTATCATGGTTGAAGGTGTCTTTACCATGTTTTAAAATATCCTTTCCATGGTTACTGGCATCTGTTCTTTGGTTACTGGTATCTGTCCCTTGTTTACTTGTGTCTCTCATGAGTTCTGTGTCACTGCAGTATAACACACTGACTCACCTCAGTAAATCCATTTAGCATTTCTCTCTCTAATCTAATCCCACACAGTTGTTCCTGCAGCTACCTGAGCTGCTGCAGTGACTCACTGTGCAGCTGGACCCACTCACTTGTTCCCTCGTATTCATTTTCACTGGGTTTAGCTTGAGAGGAGACGGTTCATCATCATCATCATCATCATCAGATAACATCACATCACTGCTGTGATCTATCTTTACTCAACATCTGGAGCAGGATTCAAATGGACGAGCGACATTTCCCCCTGGAATTCACTCCTCCTGATATCGAAGCCATTTAACCCTGAGTGATTCCTGACAGACTCATAACTTCACCAGTTGTGTCTTGTTAATGAGCAGCGCAACAGGTCCGGTGACTAAGTCATTTCCTGGAGGGAGGAGGAATCTGTTTTACTGATCCTTAGTGATCTTCACTGTGTGATTCTGCAGCTACAGGATGTTGAAGGAGACTCATCCATTCGTCGTGTTTGTCAAATCATCATTTAGTTTTTATTTGTTAATGGAAGAATGTTTCAGGAGGTCATGATGACATAAGATATTATATCATATCAGAGCACATCAGCTATCGTCTGACCTTGTCCCTCGCCTTCAGATTCTGCATATTCAAATGAGTAGTCTCTTTATAGAGATTATAAGTTAACCAATATTTGAAAAAGGAGGTTATTGCTCATATTTATACTTTAAAACAACATGAGAACCTTTTCTTGTTACATTAAGGGAGAACTGTTCAGTTTCAGTCCGTCCCCATTTGGTTCAAACTCCGTTAGCCCCAATCTCACGATCTGTATGAGGTGTGATGACACACATGGTTGTAATATTAACTTTAACACACTTATTCAACTCAGGCCAATCTGTAAAACAGTGTCCCCTCATGTGTTTGTGTTTGAGTCTGTGACCAGAGTCATAAATTGCAGCTGCCCTCCTCAGGCCTGATGAGACGTTTCCCTGTGTAGTCCAGAGAGAAGTCCTCTCAGACTCAGTTGTGTCCCTGACAGGTTACATACCGTCCACTGTGGACGTCAGTGAAACCTGAGAGCTGCTGACGTGCAACAGCCTCGTATGTAGTTTCATATTTACTGACCTCCCGGTGGTCTCTACTGGACAGACATCAGAGGAGTGAAAGAAGGTTTTTAAATTCTATATCACAAACGTACTACGAGTGACCCTCTGTCTCCCACCGAGGGAACAACACTGTGTGTGATGAGCAGTTTGTTCCATCTCAGACCCCCTTATCTGGAGGTTAAGTGTGGGTGTGGTGGTTTTGTGCTGTGGAGCGGTCTGATGTGGCTCAGAGATACTCAGTCTGAAGCTTCTCCTCTGAAGTGAGCAAGTGTTTCAGTTTCATTTGAGGAAAAGAAGCTGAGTCTTGTAAAATGGTTCCATCGTGGCAGAAGGAGCAGTTTCAGCAACAAAGGTGTAAAGAATACACAGAAGCAAGTGGAACTCTTTCATGTTAACTTTAGGAATGGTTCAAAATAGTGAATACTGTGGGAAATGGACACATTCATGATCAGTGTACATGGTGATGCACTTGCAGTTGTGTCGGTATGTTTCTGAGACTTTTCTGATATGGAGCTGAAACGCTTGTCTGGAGGAAGTGGATATTTTCTTTTAGATGTTTTAAAATGAAAAGTATGAGCGTAGCCTGGGAAGAAGGCTGCGGGTCAACACATCTGACACTCCAGCTGTTCATATTTCATATTTCATATTTCCGGTAGAAACCGTTGCAGATGGAGCTGATCAGCAGCAGCACTAAGAGCTCGTCTCCTGGCAAACCTCACTTTGTGGCCACATCAAATTCCACAAGTTTCATAACAAAAGAATCTGCAGCACTGCTTTCCTCATGGAGCACTTCCTGTCCGTCTGTACTGTTTGCATCTGTCTGTACTGTTTGCATCTGTCTGTACTGTTTGCATACTTGAGTTTGCTCTGGTCACTCTGGTGTTTTTCCTTTCTCTCTTGGCTTCTCGTCCGTCTGGGCAGGAACATGTTTACTCAGCTTTGGCCCTACTCTCAGGATTCATTCTCACACGCACACACATACACAAAAAACGTACACACACATATTCATCCACAGGCTTTTGCTTTTGCACAACTTAACTTCTGTTTTGTTGTAACTTATCAAACTAAATTGTGACCTGATAGAAAGCTTCTGTTCTTAAACTGGGCTTTATACACGTTGTATTATTTAAATCAATTTAATATTCAATAATGCTTTTACGTCATGAACACCTCATCTGTCACTGGTGATAGAAGTCCAGAGGAGCTCAGTGGAGAATTCAACAGATAAGTGTCACTGATCTCTGTTTATTATTGTAGAGCTCATCCAGGTTCATATTACTAATCCATCACGGCTCTTCTGTTCTGTCTTTTATTCTGATGTCAGTTTAGAAAAATGCAAAAAAAAGACTCTCTTTGTGTCCTGCTCCAGAAAAAACAGTTCGATACCACCTATATATTACTGAAAGTCCTAGGAGTCTAGTACTGACACAGGAAGAGAGATGTGATGATCCAGAGAGGTCAGAGGTCAGTGAGGGGAAAGGGGGCAGAAGAAGAATATAGCCTCCTATACCTTGAACACCCCCCCAGTTTAAATATGGACAAGGAGCTGATTCATACACACAAGTTACAAAAGTTTAACATTTGGTACTTTCTTGTCTTAATTCAAGTTCTATATTTGTCGTAGGATTAGGGGTTAACCCTTTTATTTTTGTTTATAGTTATTTACAACAAATTTTATGGTGAAACTGGAAATATCAAGACTAAATTACATTTCTACGTCTTCAGGGTTTCATAAGGACATCTCAGGAAGCATTGCCACTTTTTTTCAGTTATGCATCAACTGAGCTCAGCTGCAAACATGACAAGAAACACACACACACACACACACACACACACACTTAAATATGGAGACAGATACCGAGTTAACAACTTCCTGCTCCAACCGTCTCAGATGTGGTTAAATATAGGACAGTTTCCAAACGTTGTGTTCTTTCCCTATGCACTTCTAGCTCCTCTAGTTTTGTGTATACCAAAACACACGTTGTGTATCTTCCTCTTGACCCAGTGGGACACTGTGAGTTGCGATGTCCAGTCAGTCCCCGGGTGTGTCCCCTCTCCTTTTGCTGTAGGAAGATGGACCAGAACTGATAAGATGAATAATGTGGGACAGATATTCATATTTCCTTTTGTTGTTGCAGGTTCCAGTAACAGGTTATACTCCAGTGGCCAAACATACTGAGTTACTAGTCTAGTTTTAATAAGTTGTCCTCTGGAGAACAAGAGCAGTGGTTTGGTAACATTTTTATTTGCCTACGTGTGGAAAAGCACTAAAGACCTCAGGGTTATTTGTGTGTGTGTGTGTGTGTCTGTAGGGGCTCATAGTAATTGAGAGGCTACTGCCTGCTGCCAGTTAGCAGAGACCTGAGACCCCCATTGGGCCACTCAAAGACTTAAAGGGAAAGTATGTGATGGGATATGTGACTGGCACAAAATAAAAGACCAATCAAGTGTTCTCCTTATATCACACACTGTGCGTTTTAGATGCCTGGCGTGTGTGTGTGTCTGTGTAACAGTATCTTCCTCCTGGCTCCTGCAGCAGAGCAGGTTCCATGACTGTAACAGTGAGTATAATGCCGAGAGGGTTCCAGCCATCGGGACCTGACACCTGAACAGAGACGCTCTCCAGGAATGCTCCGTGTCACTTTCTATTCACTCCAGAGTCTTAACAGCGTTTGGAAAAAGCATTTTCAGATTCAAAGGTGAAAATTGACTGAAGAAATTGCGAACTCTCATCCGTAGACTGAAAATAAAGATGAAAGACATGACGGCTCCCAAAACTGAAGCCAAACCCTCTTGATTGCCCCCTGGTGGCTGGAAGTGGAGGTCATAAATCCTCCATGTTAGCAGAGGGGACATCAGTGCAAGATGGCAACACTCATATCTGAGATATTTTGGCTTTACTCTCCCTCAGTGGGAAGAAGTGTAGACGAGTGTTGTGCATCTTTATTTACTATTGATGATGCAAACTTGGTAAACAGGTTTAAAGTCATCAGCCCCCCCCCCCCCCCCCCTTTCGCTCGCGGTGATCCCCTGCTGTGTTCACACATCCACTTCCCTGGGACTTCTACAGACTTTATACTCAGAGGTCAGTTACTTGAGGAAGTGATGTTCTCTTGCTCGTCGGTCCACTTCCTCCTGAGCCCGGATCCTGGATCAGTTTTTAGTTGTGGAGCTACTTTGTTGTAAACCTGCTGTGTGTGATTCTTTTCTGGTAAAGTTGCGTGTGATTGTGTGTCTGTTCTGGCTTCATTCCTGCAGCCGCAGCGTTTGAGCTTCTCCCATGACTTCTCGGCTGAACCCTTCAGAGAGCACGCTCACTCGTAATCCTATCAGGCATTCGCCGGAGCTGCAGGAGCAAAATATCTGTGTTGTTGAGAAGCATGTGTATGTTCAGAGCAGTGTGTGTGTTCAGAGCAGTGTGTGTATGTTCAGAGCAGTGTGTATGTTCCGAGCGTTGTGTGTGCGTGCTGGACGTGTTGTGTAGAATGCAGGACGTGACTCTTTTGGCTAAATGAGGCAACAAGTCGACCTCTGAAGTTTATTTTCAGTGTGAGCTGCACACATTCCTCACATTGGGAATCTGACCTCTCCTTTTATACCATTTCAACTTTTTCCACCCACACTGTTTATGTTTTGTGGAGATTAATGCACATTATGGCTGTTGCAACTCCAGCAGGAGAGAGTCACGACTAGAAAACATTTAATTTACTTATGATAATTCATAATTTGTCAAAGTCCTAATCTTTAAAGGACAAATCAGTAAAGTTACTGTTTTTATGATTAAGTGTAAAAGATTAAGAAATTAATTGGATGTTCAGCTTTACATAAAGTAGTTTTTTGATTTACGATGTATACATCAATAAAAAGAACCAGCTAAATATTCAAAAGCACAACAAGTTGTAAATAAAATATAAGTTGATGTATTCATCACGTAAAGTTATGCTGAATGTTATTAAACAAGACATTCAGCTGAAACACAACATTTGAAGTTGTCTCTTTGTCATCTTAAAAACTGCTGCTCTGTGTTTCTTACTGGTCATCAACCCTCTCACTGGTTCCACTGGTCATCAACCCTCTCTCTGGTTCCACTGGTCCTGAGCAGGTTTCTGTTCTGTGGGTTCCTCAGAGCTTGTTCTTCTGCAGGTGTTGGAAATTAAGTTAATGAGAGCGCAGTGACTAAAAGACTCAAAAACTACTGAAGTGATTCCCAAGATATTGCTTTAATATTTGGTGATTCACTAATGCTTAATGGCATAATTTAACCTGAAGAATATCCTCCATAATGTTCTCCCACTCCCAAGACTCTTATTTTAACATGTAGTGAATTATAAAGAAAATGTTGATAATATATATTGTTTGTTTCTATTAGCAATTTAAATCCTGTTTGCTTATCATTCAGCATCAAGTCGTGTTCAGATCCATTCACCAGCTATAAAGACAGATTATATTTCCATTTTCTTTTCTAAACATCCTCTCTGTTTGTTTCTTTCAGAACCTGTTGAGCATGAAGGAACACACATCCTAAGAGTCTGGTACTGACGGTGTGGAAGGAGAGAACAGAACAGAACAGAAGAGGAGAGGAAGAGGAGAGGAGAAGCGGAGGAGAAGAGCGTCTGTCAGAGGGGATTGGACCTTGGTCCCTGTGGGAGCAGATGGGGGAGACGGAGGACGAGCGGACGGCTCAGGCCAGCCAGCTCTTTGAGAACTTCGTGCAGGCGTCCACCTGTAAAGGGACGCTGCAGGCCTTCAGCATCCTCTGCCGGCAGCTGGGTCTGGATCCTCTGGACTACAGCAGCTTCTACAGCTCGCTGAAGGCGGCCGTCAGCACGTGGAAGGTCAAGGCTCTGTGGACCAAGCTGGACAAGAGGGCGCAGCACAAGGTCTACAACCACAGCAAGGCCTGTCCGGGCACCAGGGTGAGACCAGACGTGGGAACAACTTAAGAACTAGTACTGAGTACAGTGACAGGGTAACACAAACTGCAGCTACATTAACTGCATCGAGTCGGGTTCAGACACAAACAAACAGAATTCCTGTCGGGTTCAGACGGGTTCCGACAGGAAATGGCAGCCGAGCCAAACTGTTCTTCATGTGGCTGAGAAGGAGGTGAAGAAGAAAAGTTCTGTGAGAGAAGGAACATTTCGGGAGGATACGCATAAAATAATTGTGTTTTTTGTGTAATCCTGCTGTTCATGATATCATCATAATTCTTATATCTTGATGAGCTCTGTTGTACTGTCAGAACAAGTCTCAGTCACATCAGCTGTGTGTTGCAGCGTTGTGCTGGAATGTCCTCCTCTCTGAAGGAGAAGATAAGAGGTCCACAGGGGAATGAGGCCAGAGGCTCGCAGAGGGGAGATTAGCTCTAATGGGTTCAGCCAAAAAATAACAGTTAAACTATTATCCCAGACATTTCTCTGCAGAAACGTCTATTTGAGGGAAGGTGCTGTAGCTGGGTGGGTGTGGTGGGTGTTCTGCTTTCCTGTATGTGGAATCCAAATTAGGGCAGATGAGATCATAGTCCCATAAGTGACTCGCACTCTAAACCCTCTAATTACCTTTTCCCAGATTTGTATAATTCTGTGTTCTGAGGTATTAAAACGTCTTTTCCCCCCCCCGCACAGTGTCTGATCATCGGCGGGGGCCCTTGTGGTCTGAGAACAGCCATCGAGCTGGCGCTGCTGGGCTGTAAGGTGGTGGTGATCGAGAAGAGAGACACCTTCTCCCGGAACAACGTGCTCCACCTGTGGCCCTACACCATCCACGACCTCAGGGGCCTCGGAGCCAAGAAGTTCTACGGCAAGTTCTGTGCCGGCGCCATCGACCACATCAGTGAGTGCTTCTGGTTTAACTAAGTGACTGGAGGGGAAGTTATCGCTCTTCTTCTTTCCTCCCCCCTCTGTGACTCCCTCCTGGTTCTTCTTTCTTTCCAGCTGTAGTAGCGTAACAGTGTCATGTATTAATATCTCCTCTGCTGACTCTACTGTACATCTCAGTCCTGACTCGTTACCATCTGTTCTATCTGGGTCCAAACCTCCCTTAATGGACTGGATGATAAATATACCTTCTGCTGAGCTATAGTATAAACTATAATTATCTATAAACTATATTAAATCCGACCCTGTGCCAGATCCTAGAATAAAACTCTGTAATGGTACATCCTGGTTCTGTCAGGATTCAGCTGGGATCATGGACTCAAAAAGGGGTGGAGCCTGACTGTCAATCACACAGTAGCCACACCCCAATACAAATGGTCTGTTTGACTATGAAATGGATCATAACTTACTAAATAAACATCTTGTTGTATTGAAGAAGACTTGAAAGTATAGATTGAGACATAAACTCTTTCGGGAAATGTTGACTGACATTATAAAGTGAGGTGTATACTCATTTTCTTAAAGACCTAACAAACAACCAGTGGAGTCGCCCCCTGCTGGTCATTACAGAGAATACAGTCTTCCACATTGGCTTCACTTTCCCAGAGTCTACATCAACACAAGATGTCACCAGATATAAAGTCACCACAAGTCAACCCCTTTTTTAACTGTAGAGTTGTTGTCTTGTTTTCCAGCGTTGTTCGGACCTTTTGGATACACAGTGTGTGTACATGTGTGTGTTTGTGCTCCAGGTATCCGTCAGCTCCAGCTGATGCTGCTGAAAGTGAGTCTGATCCTGGGAGTGGAGATTCATGTCAACGTGGAGTTTGTCAAACTTGTGGAGCCTCCAGCGGAGCAGACTGATGACAGTGAGTCTGTGTGTGTGTGTGTCTGTGTGTGTGTGTGTGTGTGTCTGTGTGAGTGTGGTATTATCTCTATGCTAAAGGGTGATGAGTGGTACTGACATGCAGTGACGCTCCTGCATTTTCCAGCTATATATGGAAAGCTCCCGACTCACAACACATGTTCAAGTGATCAGAAATGTTTCCAAGCGATGACACGTTTGTCGGTGAACGGTGGAAATAACACGTCTGTTGATCGAGTCACACTTAAGCTTTTTAAGGGTCAATTAAATAACCACATATAGAACTTTAATTAAGAAATGAATATTAATAGTAATAAACAAACGTCAAACTATGAAATGAAAGAATTTGAAACATCCTAAGCATTTTTCTGCTTTGTTTATTTTCGTAAAATAAAAGACCCCAGCTCCTTTCAGCCAATAGATAAATCAGGCAGGTTATATTCACCATCATATACAAGCCTGATATGTGACACAGCCTCCAGCTCCCTGTCAACATGTGTCACAGTAACGCTCGGCTGCTCTGTCGTGTTCCTCCTCAGGCCCCGGGTGGCGAGCAGAGGTCCGGCCGTCCTCTCATCCCGTCTCGGACCTCGTCATCGACGTGGTGATCGGAGCCGACGGACGCAAATACACGTTAGACGGTGAGAGAGCGGCAGGAGCTGAGAGGAGGTAGAGCGGCTGTGTGAGGTGTGGCCGCTCACCAGGGTCCGAGCAGATCAAGTTTGTGACTGACCCACATTTCTCAGACGCTCTAAAAGAACCATTTGTTTTGTTATTCAACTTGAAATGAGGTGAAGTGTTGCAAAGCTGCTCTCGGTCACTGGGTTCAGTGTTTCCTGTTGACACAGTTTGTACTGGGAGCTTAAGAGTGTGTGTTGGGTCAGAAATGAGTGTGTGTGTGTGTGTGGGTTTAAGAACTGTGTGAGAGCTTTGTTAGCCTATATTGTGTGATTAATTGTGTGATTTATGTTATATATGTGTTTGTTTCTTTAGGTACTTAAGGTTCACGACCTTCTGCTTGTTTCGACTCTGAGTTTTTTCTTTTCATCCTCTCGCTTTAGGTTTCAGACGCAAAGAGTTCCGAGGGAAGTTGGCCATCGCCATCACAGCGAACTTCGTGAACAGGAACACCACGGCTGAGGCCAAGGTGGAGGAGATCAGCGGCGTGGCCTTCATCTTCAACCAGAAGTTCTTCCTGGAACTCAGGGAGGAAACCGGTAAAGAGACGACATAGGTTCACATCCCCCTCTGTTTCTCTGCTTTTTTGATTTATTCATCTGTTTAGTGAACGTTCTGTCGTGTTTTCAGGAATCGACTTGGAAAACATTGTTTACTACAGAGACAACACTCACTACTTTGTCATGACGGCCAAGAAGCAAAGTCTGCTGGACAAACGGGTCATCTTAAATGTAAGTTTACGTATTACTTCTTTTTCTAAGTTGGTATGAAACGTTCCAGTAAAACACCCGGAGCAACTGACTCGGACAAATCGGTTTCAAACCAGCAGCAGAGACAGAGTGTTAGACAGAGATGTGTGTTCATCAGACTGGTGAGCAGCTAATTGTGTGAGTGAGTGATGACTCTCCACAGGGGGTGATAATGAATTAGGCTCTAATTAGATGCTCTCACCTTTCTTCTATGTCACACATATACACACACACACAAACACACACACTATGAGTCAGAGGTTTCTCTTCTGACCTCTACAGAGATTAAGTGTATACGTTTATTATTATTACTGCTGCTAACCAACGTCTGACAGGACAGTAATCTGAGAATAAACACACGCCCGGACACCAGGAAAACACCCTACATCACACACACACACACACACACACACACACACACACACACACACACACACACACACACCGGGGCTGATTACATGGGTGATATCTGCCTGCCTCAGCTGTTTGACGGCACCATGACACGTGTGTGAGACCTCCTCTCTCATAATAACTCACTGATTCAACAAACAGACTCGCATGGTTTTGTCATTATTTTCCTGATGCAGTGAAACACATCCACCTGAAGATATATGAATATACTTAACATGAAATAGAATAACACTCAGAAGAAGCTCATATCTCCACTCAGGCCCAACTGAGGCCCCCAGAACTTATCTTATGACCCCCATGTTGAGAATCACTGATTTAACAAAACTACCTGATGATAATTGAACAAAAGTAATGGAGATCATAATAATCTCTTTCTTTTAAATGATTGAATCAATTCTCTATTTACACGTGTGAGTGATTCCTTCCCTCCCTCGTCTCTCCTCAGGACTACATAGAGACAGAGCGACTGCTGAGTCCCGATAACGTCAACCAGGAGGCGCTGCACTCGTACGCCCGCGAGGCCGCCGACTTCGGCACAAACTACCAGCTGCCGTCCCTCGACTTCGCCATCAACCACTACGGGCAGCCGGACGTGGCCATGTTCGACTTCACCAGCATGTACGCCTCGGAGAACGCCGCTTTGATCCGGGAGAAGCACGGACACCAGCTCCTTGTCTCACTGGTGGGAGACAGTCTGCTCGAGGTAATGATGTGACCGTGGGGGGGGGGGGGGGGGGGGTGCTTGTGTGTTTGTGTTCACGTTGACCTTGTGTTCTGTGCTCGCAGCCCTTCTGGCCGATGGGCACGGGCTGTGCTCGGGGTTTCCTGGCAGCCTTCGACACGGCGTGGATGGTGAAGGGCTGGGCACAAGGGAGGAGTCCTCTGGAGGTACTGGCTGAGAGGTTTGTGTGTTTTTCTTTCACTGTCTGTATCTCAAAATGAGCACGATAGACACGTCTGTGATTAACTGTCTGTGGATTAAGTTCTCATGAAAAGAGAAGACAGTCATTCAGTGTGGTGGTACAAGAGTCTGGTCCAGAACCACAACTGGCCAGAGCTTTATGAAATATAGGATAGAAGTTTCATACATTACACCAAGTGATTTTATAACAAATTTACCAAAACACTAAAACTACCAACAACGAAGATTCATCTTCACTTTGCCAAAAAGAAAACAAGAAGATTGTCGACCTTTATTTTCTTCTGCTCGTGGTTTAGTGTCTTATTTATAAACGTAATCATAATTTCCCATCAGCATGAGACCGTAACTGTGTCGGTATTTCATGTGACATGAATATGAATAGCCTCATTATTACCAGTCGATATGAAGTTTCAGCATTCGTAGTCATGAGTTCAGATATAACAGCCTGGACATTTCAATACACTGAAATTAAAAGTGCTTATTGGTGTTTTGTGCCCTGAGGTTTGAACTTTGAAGCTTCGGTATCTTGAATCTCTCAGATTCAGTTATGGTTCCTTTGCCCTGTTCTTCCTCAGGGAGAGTATTTACCGACTGCTGCCTCAGACCACCACAGAGAACATCAGCAAGAACTTTGAGCAGTACGCCATTGACCCGGCGACACGCTACCCCAACCTCAACTCCAGCTGCGTGCGCCCACACCAGGTCAGTTCAACACTTCATAACATCAGTTATTATATATATATAATATTATGCTCTATAAGGAGAAGAAAACATGACCTCTTCTTTTAGCTTCAGTTATGAGCTGTTTCTGCTGCCAGCACTAAATTGTGATTTTACCTTTTTTAATTCTCCTGTGTCACGAGAAAATGTCTGTAAACTTGAAACCTTCTCAGGAGCATTTGATAACTTCCTTGTTTTCCTTCTCGTAGGTTCGTCACTTGTACATCGATGGACAGATGGACTCTTATAAGCCGGAGAGAGGAGGCCCGACTCGCCGATCTGTCAACCTGTCCAGAAGAGGTGAGACGCAGATTCAACATCTCTCTCTTCTCCTCTTCTTTCTCTGGTGACGTCATCTGGAGACAGAGGTCGAGGTTCCACCAATACACACCTTCGACCAATCAGGAGTCATTCTTAGCTGACAATCGTGACGTTTCACCTCTTTTTATAGCATCAAATAACTTATTAAGCCAAACTTATTTTAAAAAATGTCCCCCCTGCCAACATGGAGGAGGCAGGGAGTATGACCAATACTGCAGACAGCCACCAGAGGGTGATGTAGATGCTTTGGCTTCATATTTACCATCTTTATTTACAGTCTACGATCTTAAAACGTCACTTAATGATAAATAAGAAGCTTTATTTACCTTTTACACATAATAGATGATTCTGGAAATAATCAGTAACAGTTTTATTAATCCCCTCTAACATGTTTTAACTTGGAACATGTTGTCAGCCAGCCGGTCGGTGACGTGTTGGAGAGTCGGCCTGCAGACGACAGACTGAGTGCCTGTATCCTCCTGTGTTTACCACCGCACAGTGTTCACACTTCCATAATGAACATATGACCGAGGCAGCACGTATCTATAGCCCCTGTAGTGACAGAGAGGATTGAGGACAACTGCTCAGCCGGGACCGTTTTCTACTTTCAAAGCTCCCTGTCCCGGTGCAGCAGAAACCTGATCCCCCCAGTGAGTCACTGGGGAGATTAGATCCACCCACAGGCCCATTAACACTGCATGGAGGAGTTTGTTTGATACCTTATAATTGTTTTCACTCGTCTCTGTGGACTACATCAAAAGAGGCTTGACACATTTTCACCAAATCTGTTGTGAATGTTTATATGATCGAGGTCAACGGTCTGAAAAACAACATTGTGAAGATATTTCCACAAATAATAGACGATAATCTAAACCTTATGTTGATAAGAAATGATTTCCCATAATATAATCAATCAGTCGAGCCTGGGTTCGCACAGTAGTAATCAGGTTTCACCTCGTTTTTATATCATTAAATAACTAATAAACCAAACTTATCAGAAACATGAACATGAACAAACATCAGTGTGATAAGAACAACCTAAACTTGAGAAAAAGTTATCTGTGTAGTTGAGACCATTTCCCATTCAAATAAATAGTTCACTTTAAGAACTTGACTTTGTGAATGCCCGCCCCCTCAGATCCTCTTGAGGGGAAACTCAGCGACAGGCTGAGACTCCTCGTCTCCTCAGACAATGAAGCTGGATAACTTTACACCCACATGAGGATCAACCACGAAGCCACTGACAGACATGCACTGACCTGTTCTGCTCTCTGACTCATCTACATCACAGAGTCTTTGGTTAATCTCAACTTAATTCAGCATTAATCACTCAGGAGCAACACAACAAGCTGTAAACACACACATACAATGGCTGATCCACACATCAAATGGTAAATCAACATGAACCAACACGGTCTGTCCCCTGCTGCTGCACCTGAAGTGATGAGCTGTTGCCTTCCTGCAGAGTCGGACGTGCGTCCTGGCCGCCTGCTGACCTGGTGTCAGAAGCAGACTCAAGGCTACAGAGGCGTGGACGTCACCAACCTCACGTCCTCCTGGAGGAACGGCCTGGCCCTCTGCGCCCTCATCCACCACCAGAGGCCTGAGCTCATGTAAGAACACATGCACACAGATATTTCATGAAGTTCCAGAGAAACATTATTAACACACAATCTCACCTCCTCTCTCTCTCTGTGACTTCTCAGTGACTATGAGTCTCTAAACGACGAGGACGTAGCCGGGAACAACCAGTTGGCGTTTGACGTGGCGGAGCGAGAGTTCGGCGTCCAGCCGGTGACCACGGGGAAGGAGATGGCTGCGGAGGCGGAGCCAGACAAGCTGCTCATGGTCCTCTACCTCTCCAAGTTCTACGAGGCCTTCAGGAATTCACCGGTGAACGGTCAGTGTCCTGCAACGACATAGTGATTAGATAGATAGATAGATGGATACTTTATTAATCCCGTGGGAAATTTAGGTCATCCAGTAGCTTATACACTTAACCGACATACATTCATAAAACACATATACATATGTAGAACATTGCAGATACAGGTGCATGACTGGGTCTGACCTTATGTAACAGAATGCAATCATGTGATTGTGTCAGGGTCTAGTATAAAAGTGTCCTTGTGCTGCTGGAGTGGAGTATTACAAAAAGATAACTATATAAATATAAAAACAACAAAATATATATATAAGAATATGAAGTGGTAAAAGTCTGATTAGTGAATATACGCGAGGAAGGGTATTGTTTCTATCTCTTTGAGAGTGTGTGTGTGTGTGTGTGTTTACCAAATAACTCGACAATGCATGGACAGATGCAGCAGAAAATATGACTTTAAAGTTTACTCCAGATGATTAACTTTTGGAGCTGATGGGGTCAAAGGTCAAGGTGAAGAAAAATCTGATGAGAAAAACTCATTTTCGAAGATTTCGCCGCAAATAATAGTGAACTCAAAGCTTCCATCTGTTCTATTCTATCCAGAAGGTGATTCCTTGTAATATAACATCATATGATGTTAAATAAGTGACGTTATTAAGAAGATGCAGCAGAAACATTAGTGGAAAACATAAAACCAACACCACTGTGAACTACAGCCTCAAAGAACTACTGCAGAATTCAGTGCTACTCCCCAGCATAACTTTGACAGAAAGGAAAAGTGATTATTGTACAAAGTCACTTCAGAGCATGTAAAGTGGATCCAGCGTCACAGAAAAGACGCAATAACCACTAAAAGCATGTGTAATATTATATGTAACCAAAAACTCATTCGTTCATTCTTCTTCTGTAACAGAAAGGGCAAAAACAGTTTTTCTCAAATCATCTTTATAAGTTAAACATGGTGCTGTCTTGGTTCTGGAGGTTAGAGGCAGTTTAAGGTAATAGAGTCTTTACATTCCAGTGAAGCTTGACTTGTCAGTGTTGCACTGAGTGGAGCTGAGGCTTCATCCACCACGTGAGCTTCAGTTGCACGTTACACAACCGTGGTCAGGTTGGTCGCCGCCAGAGACGCGACTGGTATGTGTGTTATGTCTGTGGAAGCTCGGTGCAGAGCTCTGGAGGCCCTCAGCTCCGGTCACACCACCACCTCCTCCTCCTCCTCCTCCTCCTCCTCCTCCTCCTCCTCCTCCTCCTCCAGCTTCAGACTCCTTTCACTGCTGGCCCTGTGATGTTTGTGTATCCTGCAGCCAGAGAAACAGTCTTAAGACTCAAATGCTCTGATTGCTGCTAAGTTGAAAATCTGTCTCCAGGGCTTTAATGTTCATCTCCTCTCTCTTTCATGTGAGAACAGAAATGAATGTTTATTTACATGTGTTTGTTTTCCAGGAGCCAGAGAAGCAGATGAAAACAGTGAAGGTTATTCATCTAAAGCCAACCACAAGCCGCTGAGCCTGCCTGTGCAGAGGAAGAGGATACCCAGGGTAACGTAGAGATCTTCTTCTTTCTTCTCTGTTCTTCAGCTCTTCACTCTGCACGTAGGTAAAGTCCCTGAAGGTTGAACACACATAAAGATGAAGGTTTGTGATCTGATCACGAGCAGCAGCCGTCAGTGGTATCGCTGATCAGATCCATTTTTTCATGTGGACGCGTGTGAACAGTTCTGCATGATTCACATGAGTAGATTCCAGTCGTCTTCACTTGTCCAAACGTGTAAAAGTCAAGCAGCCGATTGTACGTTTGAACCAAGGAAGATGAGATTTATCTTAACTGTTGTATTTACTGTCCCAGGATGAGAAGACAGCAGAAGATGATTCTATTAACAAGAGAAGACGAAAGGGGAACAACTACCTCACAGAGGTAAGACCACCAGGACACAGATGATATAAAAACACTGTTAAAAAGTCAGTGACACGTTGTTCTGAGGTTAAACTGTTGAGATGATAATGAATCCTCTTCCCTCTGCTTCTGTCTGCTCCTCTCACTGTGATCCCCTCTGGGTCCAGCTGTCCTGTCACAGTGCGCTACCTGCTGGTGAGGACGGGGAGCTGCGGGAGAACAAGGTGCGCTCCATGGCCACTCAGCTGCTCGCCAAGTTTGAGGAGAACTCGTCCACAGCAAAGACGCACAGCAAGGTGAGGAGCAGACGTGAGGAGCAGAGGTTCAGACTCAGATAAGAGTCTGATATTTCCTCTGTTGATCTCAGTTTCATCCGAGCTCATGTGTGAAAATTTGTTTGGTGAAGTCGACTCTTTCCTGACCGGAGGTTTGATGTAGAACAGATTCCGAAGCAAAGATCTTCCTGTTGCACGTGACAATATGACTGTGATGAATGAACACATGAAACAACAACAACACATGGTAACTTATAGTTTCCTTTGTCTCACGACAACTATTTTCAAACTTTGGAAGAAATGAGCACTTTTAATACTTGTGGTAATCATTAAGACTTCTTTGGTCTTGAAGATACAAACATTATAAGTTCCTTTTTAACTTTTTACTATTTATACTCATAGCAGTTCCTAAATTTTATTAAGTTTTGATTAATTAAGTTCTTCCTTATCTTTATACAATATAAAGGTATTTCTATATCGACATCTGTTATAACGCAGCTGCTCGATCATCTTCTTATTCTTCTTGCAAACTTTTTCTGATTCCTTTACTTTTGCTCTCCTCAAACTTTACTGTTTCCTTTCCTTCGTCAGTCTGATGAAGTCCCTCCTGATCCATCCTCTTCTCCTCCTCTGTCTCCTTCCACCTCTCCGCCTCCTCTCTCAGAAGAGGAGGAGGATGACGAGGGAGAAAAGGAGGAGGAGGAGAGAGAGAACCCCCGGTTTGCAAAGCCCAAATACGCCCCTCCTCCTCCTCCTCTGCCCCCCACCCGCCCCAAGTGGCAGGTACGCTTCATTAGTTTGTACATTTTAGAAAAGATCTTTACCATGAACCCACATTCTCCTCTTTCCTCCTCTTCCTCCTCCTCCTCCTCCTCCTCTTCCTCCATGCAGCCGTCCATCTACCTTCGCCTGCTGGAGAACTCTCCCAAACCCACTCCCCCTGTGAGCAGTTACAGTCGCTCTCCCTCCCCCTCCTTCTCTAAGAGCCCTCCCCGCTCACCCAGCCCTAATGTCACCGAGCGTTACTACCCAGAATGCACCTCTCCTGACCTCGCACCCTGGCGTTTGTCTGCCTCCTCTCTGTCGAGCACTGATCCTGCAGCTGATTGGTCAGACGAGTCCGTGCAGCAGGTGAACTTCAGTATTTGATGTCACAGAAGTTGTGTGCAGCTGGTTTCGAGTGTTTCCTGTTGTCGCTCTGACCTCCGGCTGTTTCTGCAGAGCAAAGGCCACCAGCAGACCTTTTCTAGGAGGAGCATAAAGGAGCGAGGCGACCTCCTCTCCTCCATGTTTCCCACGTCTCAAAAACCTTCTCCTGCTCCTCTTTCTCCTCCTCCTGGGTCCCAGGTTGTGTATTTCACCAGCTACTAGCATGGACTCTTTTAACAGCTTGACTAAGTGTATGGATTTAACTTTTTAAATCGCTACCAGATCTTTTCTGCTCTGTAGCTCAGAGTCATTCTGAGACACTTGATAAATACACATTCAGATTTCAGTGTCACTGTTTTGTGTCCTCCACCCACTCTACTTTACAACAAGACCTGGATTTAAGTTGAGATCCAGTTAATGTTTCTTTAGTTTCATCTTTCTGTTTTTCTCACTCTTTAATATCCGTCTAATTCCTCTTCTGTAGGTGGAAGTCTCTACCTCCTCCCCTCTTTCTTCATCACCTTCTCCTCCTCCTCCTCCTCCTCCTTCCTCTGTATCTAAGAGCTCCACCGTCTACCCTGTGGTCCACCCTGTCCCTGAGCCCACTGCCCAGGCTGGTTTCTCCTCTGTCTCCCCCTCCTCTTACTTGTCTGGACACAAAGACAGGACTCGTACAGACTCCTCCAGTCACTCGTCTTACTGTGACTCTGAGATAACCGAGCTAATATCCTCCACTAACGCCGACGCCTCCCAGTGCAAGCACCAAACGTCTCCTCGCCTCTCCAGCTCCTCGTCTTCACTCCCAGTTTCTTTAACACAGAGGAAACTCGAGAAATCTCCGACTGATCGGAAAAATGATCTGGAAAAACTCAACAAAACGTCTCTGGAGACTTTTGATGATGAGAAATTATCTGAACATGATCACATGAAGGTAACGGTTTCCTTATGCTTCATCATAATATCATCAGACTCGTTAAAGATGGTCTGATAACTTATAATATCCTGCGGGAAAAGTATTATAAAGTATATGTAGTTTTGCCAGTTTAATTACAGTGTATATGTAATTAAATGGCATAGAGATACACTAAGCTCACATATGTAAAAAGTAAAGAGTGCAAACCAGATCCAAAACATAAATACATTCATAAAAAAAAAATATATAAATAAAAATACAAAACACAAATTTGTATAACATCAAAGTTAAGTAAATTTATTCAGGCAACTAAGTGCGAAGAAAAAATCATAAATTACTTACATATACTTGCATATATCAGATTTTATACATAGTTCCTCATCAATATACAAATAATTTAAAAGAATTTAAAGATCTCATACCTCCACCAAAACCAAACATTTCCCTCCAATTAAATCCAGTTGTACCATATTTCACACACTCATAGAAACAGGTCCATTAAATGTCATACTTTTCTCATCAATATTCATAAATTATTCTCTGAGAAATCAATGAAAAGTTGAAAAACATGTCACACGAATAGAACATCCAGAGCTGAAAGTTAAAAGAGAAAAACCAAGTGTAGAAAACTTGATTTTGTCGGAATGAAACTTATTTAAAGTAATTCAGATTCATAATTCATTTATTATTGTCTGTTTATTGTTTTTCACACATATTCAGCCTTATTGTTTCATATATAACTCACCACTGGGTCCAGAGCTCGATGTTAAACTGGTCCCAGTCGCTCGTCCCCTGTAGATAAACTGTGTTCTGGTTCCTCCAGTCCACTGGGATCTGTCCTCTGGAGACCACCAGACACTTCAGTCCAAAGTCGCTCTCTCGCTCTGAGAGTTGTCCGACCGGAGCGGCTCGTTACAGTAAAGAGGTACCGGCTGAAACCCCCGTCACATGAATCCAGAGTGCCCCCCCCCCCCCTCTCCTCTTTGTGACTCTTCTTCTGTTGTTTCCTCTTCCCTCTGTCCTCACCTGTGTGTATCTGTGGCGTTAGCGAATAGTGGGAAAGGTTTCCTCAGCCATAGACGCTAAAGCTCAGTTACTGGCCATCCTGTATGAGACCGACCACCGGCCCAGTAGCACGCCGGTAAGATGCACCCCCCCCCCCCCCCCCACCCCCCCCCCCCCCCCCCCCCGTGTGTGTGTCGCTGACACTAATCCAACCCAGAGCTTGTGGCCTTCTTCTTGTTGCTTTTTGCCCAAGTTGTCCTGCGGTTATGAAGAAGTGTCGTTAATTAACAGAATAACATACAGTTAATGGAGTTAATTAGAGGGCTCCCAAGGCTGAAGAGGTGAATGGGTTGTGCTTTGTCTTCATGAAGGAGAAGCGGCAGTGAGTGTGTTTGCATATGAGGGTTAATAACACATCTTTGGCATTATCGCTATGTGACTTTTACTGATCTGAAACACAACTGAACGCTGGATATTACCCATGATCCTCTGCTTCCTGAACCAGAAGAGCCGCAGCTGTAACAAATCCACCAAACTCAGGTTTTTAATAACTCATGAGTCACACAGATTTGAGCTTGATAACAGCCCTTTCTGTCTATGTCTAACATTTCTTATGACGTGTGCAGCTGCTTTTAACAGTTTTACCACAAGTCCTTGCAGGTGTCTCTCGGATATGAACGCTGAATCATAAAAACTTCCACCTGTTATCAGAGTAACCTCGTCCTGCTCTCTCTCCCGTCAGTGCGTGGCACGTAAGGACTTCTCTGCCGGGCTCGGCGGCAGCGACGTCTGCCACTTCTGCACCAAGCGAGTGTACGTGATGGAGAGGCTGAGCGCCGAGGGCTTCTTCTTCCACCGCGAGTGCTTCCGCTGCGACATCTGCAACTGCACCCTGCGGCTGGGGGGGCACACCTTCGACTCTCAGGAGGGTGCGTTTGATTTACTCTACCTGTGGAGGCTGGGTGTGTCTATAACATATACAGGAGATGAATATGAAGACTATATAACATCCAGTGAATTATCAGAAGCCTGAAACACTGGATCCTCTTTCTAAATTAGATGATACACAAAATCTAAAGTTTATGGATGAATGATATTTTACTGTGACAAATTTGTGTGTTTTTCCTTTTGCAGCAAAGTTCTACTGTAAGATGCATTTCACCCAGCGTCAGTCCAGCTCCCACTCGGGCAGGTTCAAGAGGAGAATGGTAAGAAACACTGCAGTTATACACACAAGCTACAAAACTAACTTAAAGAAGAATAAAATGTGTACAAATATATATATATATATATATATAAACAATGTCCTAATTTGATGTATAATAGACGTTTCATGATTGTTTGTTGATGCAGGACGATCAGAACCGGGCCACACCCTTGTCTCTGGACGCTGGAAGCTTCTCGGCGACGGGCAGCGGTCAGACCCATCCCCCAGGTACCCTGGTTTCCTTGCTTAGGCGAGGCCTGAGCTGGCCGAGGCGTGCTAGCCGGGCCGTGTGTGTGTTGCCTCGACGGCTGTTGGAAAGTGTGTGTGAGTCTGTCTCGGCTGTGGGGTCCCACGTCAGGAGCTACTCACACGACTACGTGTCCCTGTACGAGCTGCTGAGCCTGGGCTGCCCTCTGCTCTGCATGATGCACGAGGTGCTGGGGCAGATCTCCCAGGAGCCTCAGCTGCCGCCGCTGGTCCCAGAGCAGCTCGTTTAGGGGGCGGGACTAACAAAGGGCTCGTTTGGGCCTCTTTAACCTGACAGGAGCAGATCTGAGTTTTTCGCTTGAGTTTCCCAAAACCAGCGAATCAGATTATTAAAAAGTAATATTTTTGACACCAAATATCTGTACTTGCTACATTCTAAATGGTCATTTTTATTTCTGTGTTTTTTAAATCATCAGTATTATCTAAAGCTACTTAAAAAGTTGCATCACAAGATTAACTTCCACAGCTTATGAGCCTGGAGTTAAGTTTTCCTTTAGTGACATAGCCACAAAAAGCCATTTTAAACTCACACAGATTATATTGTGTATTTAAGTTAAGTTAAACCGTATTGGGGTATTTAAGTTAAGGTAAATGTTACATGCTAAGTGAAGGTCAGGGGTGATGCATGAGTAATACGCTGCAGGATGTGATGAGCACAGTTTGTTGCACTCTACCGACTCACATGGGCTCGTTCCAGGCTGCTGATCTGTGGCCTACAGATGTTAACAACTGACTTCCATCCCATAACTGACATCAGATGATCAGCAGTTAATGCAGATCCTGATGTTCAGTCAGTGGCAGGTTCAGTTTCACCCAGAGACTGTTGATAAAGATGACAAGTCTCCATTTCCAAAGTTGAAGCCAAAATAGCTTGTCAGGGTGCGGCCATCTTGTTGTTTTGATGGTTTTTGGAGCCAGACTCTGCACAGTACTGACTCTGTGATCCACTGCTCTTGTCTGAGCAGCCAATCAGACGCTTCCTCTTAAGTCTGTTACAATAGTAACCTGGAACACGCCCACTGACTCTAACCTCAGAAACCGTCTGTGTTGGTTTAATAATCTGCCTGATGCACCTGAACTCAACAGAGACGTGCAGCGGAAACACCAAAACAGTAGATTCCTAATATTATTATTATATACAAGTTAATGTGGTTTTCCTCCTCTTTACTTTAATAGGTCTGTTTGTCACAGGAGGAGCCACGTTTAACAGAAAAGTACTTTTATTTGCAGTTGGTTGGAAAATCAATACATTTTGTGCCTTTTTAATAAAAGTATTTTTGGTCTTGATGAGAATCTATACAAACCAAACACGGAGCCTTATCTTTAATCATTCCAGGCTTTTTTTCCTCGTATCTTAACAAAGCAGTAAAGACTGAATATTTTATTGACTCTGTGAAGATTTTTCACTTTGTTGTTGTTTTTTTTATCCTTTATTTTGTTGTTTTCTGTGTTTGTAAATGATTCCTGGTGAGTTTCATTGTGTTGTTGTGGGGATCCACTCTGAAGATGCACTGACGCGTCCTATTGAATGAACTTCACTTCTTTGTCCTGGTATTTTCATCACTCGCTTTATTCCTCCGCTCCTTCCACATTTCATCCCTTTGCTTCTTTCCCCCGAAATTCATTCTCCTCCTTTTTTTTGTTCACTTCCTTTTGTTCAGTCTATTTTGAGTTTCCAATGCTGCACCCTCTGATTGGCTGTTTCCTGCCAGCGGGGAAGGTGATGATTGGCCCGGCTTCATTCATAAAACCTTGTTGTGTTGCTTTTGCATTGGCTGCCTTTATAGCTCCGCCCCTTCCTCTCTTATTCCTAACCCAGATTAACCAATCGCAAACCAGCATGAATCCCGAGTATGGCATGCGATAAATGTAGCATGATGACACGTTAAATAGAGTTATAATTTAAATATCACCGTAAACAAGCAGCGTCAGATTCAACCCGAAGCTTTTTCCACTCATGGTTCTCACGTTTCATAAAAATAGAAGAATTGTTTATTTTCCAGCTGCTCCTACTGACGATATAAATCTTGAGCCACGTTGACAGTGAGACTCAAACCATCCGATCAGTCAGTTCAACACTTTAATCCAGAATAAATTATCTCAACAACTATTGGATGGATTAGATTAGTTAATCCTCTGGCATTTGTTTCTTCTAAAGATTTGAAGCCCCCTGAATTCACCCTCACATGTAGAACTTCAGACTTAGTTAAACTCAGATAAAAGGTCCCGTCGTCGAGTTACCTCCACTAACCTGTGCTGTGCTTCCTCCGTCCCCGTCCCCCCCCCCCCCCCCCCCCCGAATGTCCCCCTGTCGTCCCCATCAGCAACCTCCGCTCTTCTCAGGCCTGTAGACAGTAACGTGTTTGTCCACGTGTCTGTGGTGTGTCTGTGGTTCCGTCTGTTTCAGAAGGACGCCCCCCCACACCAGAACCCCTCTCCAGATCTCTCTCTTGTTCCTCCTAGACTTTGCTCAGGAGCTCCGCAGCCCCCATAGCCAACTTGTTGCACAAGGCCAGATCCATGGTGTTGGCTGTATTGTGTATGTTTTGTAGTTGTGTTCATCGTACATCTCGTCACAGGCTAACAGCTGTGTGCTGTTTGTTTTCTATCTGGAAATTTACTGTAAAATTGCTTAATTTATGATATTTATAAGCTGTAAATACATTGAGAAAATAAATCGATTTTGATTTCATAAATAATTTGCTTCGTCCTTTGTTGCAGATTAGCTGAATTGCGATATTTTACTGATTCTGAGAACCGGAACTGATTGAAGTTAATCATGTCATTTATTTATTAAGCGTCACAGAATTTCATGATCTTCTAACAAAATGATTAACAACTTCATCAATAAAAAGATAAATCCCTTCACCACCTCCGCTGCGTTGATCTAACGTCACTCGAACGCGTCATCGTCCCAAATCACAGCTTCAACAAATAACACCAGTGCTTTGTAACATCTGAGGAGAAGCTGAACAGAAGCTCAGCCGATTGTTCAGCTTCGTCAAACAGCTTTTTAGAAAACAATCCAACTGTTGAATGAAGCTGCAAAAGGAAGAAGAACAACCGACTCAATGCAAAAGCTTATAATCAAACTTTGTTAAGCTAAAATTGATATTTAACACAACTTGTCAGTCGCCCTGAACAGAAGTGAAGTGAACCTCCTCCTGTCGGCTTCTTCAGGGCTGCTGGGTCTTCTCTGTCCTCTCCTGTGGTGACGTCTTGTGGTTCCAGGTTTTTAAACACTTCTCTTTCCTCAGTCTTCGCTCCAACACTTGGTTTTAGCTCCTGTTTCTTTAAAAGGTCCAGTTGGTAAGATTCAGGTGAAAAGGATCAATCGGCAGAAATTAAATATAAAAATAATCCTTGTGATGTTTCCACGATTGTGTTTCATCCAAATTGTACAAATAGTTGTTTTCTTTACCGTAGAATGAGTCGTTTGTATATAAATACTTTATATTCACATCAGGAGCGGATCCTCTTTACGGAGGCAGCCATGTTTTGTACAGTAGCCCAGACTGGACAAACTAAACCTTTTGAGTTCTTCCTTTTAATCTCACTTTAATCTGTGAACTGATCTGTTACTCGTCACAGATTGAATGAATTCTATGGCAAAGGCTGCAAAGAAAGTGAAAAATGTAATATCCTGGACAGTTGATGGAGGTAAAAACCTAAATAACAAACTAGAGGAAAGAAACACTGACACAGCATCACGAGTCTCCTTTAACCTAATGATCAAAAAGTGAGAACTTCCCAGTAAAAGAGTCTCGTTACTGGAAGTTCTGGTTATTTAATGACACAAATTTTGTATCAAGACATTGGAGGATGTTGTTGGAAGATGCTTTTCTGTGAGTACTCTACTATGAGCATGATATTTAATTTATCAGTTTAAAAGATCTTAATACTTCATTGTGTAGAATGAGTAAACTACAGTGTTTTTGTTGTGTCTAAATATATTTTACTGTCTGAGGAGTAAAGTAGAATGTGTGTATTTCTGGTTCCTGCCACTCTTGCTACACTGGTGTTTTTTTTCATCATTATTGTATTTATTTAATGAAATGCATTAAAAGAGAAGCATGCATGTGATAATTATGATAGCTAATTAGCTTAGCATTAGCTTATCACCAGTGAATATCTACTGTTGTTATTTGCAGGTGCAGCTGCCGGTTCTCACTCGGAGCAGTTTGATAAATCTCAGAAACGAGTTCCTGACGAGACGGAGACGGGTGTCGAGGCTCTGGAGGCCGACGCCGCCGCGTCTCAGGGTCAAAGCCACGACGCAGCCAAAGGTCAGTGAGGCTCCTCCAGTGCAGCGTCTGGTTCATGTTTCAAAACCACCAGAGAATATGAGGGAAAATATGAAACTCTGGTCGTTAAGATAACAAGAATGTGACTCTGTTGATTTTCCTCAAAGCTTTTAACAAACACACTGTTCTGCACTAATGAGTTTCAGCCTCTGTTATTACTGGAGAACATGATATTCCCTAAGGGAGAATCTTAAACTGGCTAACCAGTGACTGACTTCTGTGTGTGTGCTGGTTCTTCCCCCCCCCCCAGTTTTGTCTGGGAAATCAGGGTGTGGTTTACAAACTGTAGCTTCGCTCCTGCTCAGTTTATGTCTCAGTTTTCCTGCATTAAACTGTCGAAACATACAAATACACACAGACACACACAGACACACCCACACATTTCTGTACATGTACTGGCTTAGCTTTTACTGGTATGTTTACCGCCTCTTATTCATCATTGAGCTTATATAATGAAGTATAATGTGATTTTTATTTTTTTTATTTTATAAATGTAAATATTTTAGATTTTGTTGGTCTATTCTTCATCTTGTGGGACAATAGATGATAGATCTTCGGGGCCGATGCAGAAAGAGATATTAGGGAGTAAAATATTTCTCACAATTTTTGATCGGCCGATATATAAATTTTATATTAATTGACAATGATTAGTAATATGTTGTTATGAAACCCTGTGACAGAGAAATGTAATTGATGTTTGATATTTTACTGTTTGATCATAACCTCTTGTTAAATGCTGTTTACATATTGATATGATATTCAAACCTTCCTGTGTCTTATTTAGGTTCAAACACCAAACAGAACAATCGATGGAGGAAGAAGATCAGAGCGAGTGAGTAACTTTTGCTTTTATCCTCTGGGGCCATGTCTTTGATCTCCACTAACAACACATAGATATTTGTAATTTGAAGTTTCAGCCAAATGATCTGAGGCCAAAAATCAATTTGAGTCTGTGTTGATTTATTTCTGCAGCTTCAGCTCCAAAGTGCACATATACAATATATACATATGTTCTCTATATACTTAACATACAGTGCAAATGTTTGTATTAGGTTATAAATAATATAATTGTTAGTGTTAAGGTATCTAAGCTGCCTTAGGAGTAAGGTACAGCTGTAATGCTACATCTCCACCACTAGAGGTCAGTGTTGTTGTCTTTTGAACACGTCAGGTCACTGAGGTATCGTCTGTGCAGCTGTGAATAAAACATCTGTCTTTGTCTCACACAAAGTTAAAGACTCAAAGTCAGTACTTAGTCTTTATCTTTTCTATTCTCTCCTGGTCTGTAGTTAACTGATCCAGTATTTGTTGCATACTATTTTGAATGTCTGGTGTGTGTGTGTGTCTGTTGTGTATGTGTGTGTCTGTGTGCGTGCAGCCTTCCCGCTGATCTTCATCAAACACTTCCACAGAAGTCTACCTCTGGACAGAGACACACCGGAGACTGTACCTGAAGACTTTGAGGAGATCACAGTAGCAGAAATACAAACTGTACGTTGAGTTGTTCAGGACTCACGTCACTCACAAGCAGCGTTTCACAGCTTCTCTTTATTTATTGATTATAATTAACAATCTGTTGATAGTCTGAGTTGAATTTGACTCTTTCTGTTTCCACCCTCTCAGAACTGTGGTGGAAGTTTCGAAGACGTCGGAGCCACAGACTCGTCCGGACAGAAGTGAGAAGAGAGAAGAAGCTGCTCCAACAACAGTTTCACCTCCAAAGACTCGACTGAAGATTTCTGTGGCCGACAAAGAGAAGCTGTTGAACTGGGACGTCGGGCTCACGCCTGAGGAAACAGAACCCAGAGCTCCACAGCAGCAGGAAGTCCAGGTGGAGCCTCCACGTGGTTATTAGCTTGTTTTTAAGAGAAGAATCAAACCTGGACAGATTGGGATGTGACACAGATACGATGAATTAATTCAGCTTCTCTTTTTCTGCCCTGTGATGTTTCATCAGGTGACGTCAGAGACTGGAGCAGATCAGCTTCACTCAGACTCGAACCTGGACCAGGACGGAGAATCATCCCAGAACCAGACCTCCTCCCACTCCACCTTCCAGCTCATAGCCAGTGCCTTCAGGAGGAGGTTTAGTGGGACCAATCCGTCCAGCAGCTCCAACACAGCAGTCACAATGTACGTGTGAAATACTTCATCAGTCTAAAACGGCTCTTTTTATATTTAACTCTGGTTATTATTTATCTTTTCTTCAAAAGGAGGCCCAAACGAAATGGGGCCCACAAGCAGAGGCCCCTGTCGGATGGAGCGTTCAGCTTTGGCTCCCTCTTCAGTTCCATGAGTCAGGAGGCGTCCAGAGAGAAGGAGGAGCAGCAGGAGGAGCAGCAGCAGCAGGAGGAGGAGGAGAAGCAGCCTGAGGCCCGGGTGGGGCCTGTAGGAGCCGATCCGTGGGGGGCCGGGCAGGACCTGCCCTCGCTGCTGCAGCAGGTGTCCCTGAAGAGCCGCAGTGCCCAGGGAGGCGGGTTCTCTGACGACATGGGTTCGCTGCCCCGCAGGAGGCTCGACCTGTTCTCCTCCCTGAGGCTGAGGAAGAGGGAGGTGTCGGACATCGATGGGAAGGAGCAGGAGGTGCAGAAGGAGATCAGGACCATTCTCACCAACCTCAGAAACAAAGGTCAGCGCAGAGTCCAGAGTTTATGACGTTATTCACAAGATCTGTTGTTTTATAGTTTCATCATCAAATGTTTAAAAATGGCTTCTCTAACTTTATCATGATCATGTTCTTTTTAATTTAGCCTCCAGTCGACAGAATCTGGACGCTCCTTCCTCCAGTGACGATGAAGATGAAAACCTGCCGCTGCGTCAGAAGTTTCAGGTATCGATCATTTGTTTAGATGAAAGTTTATAAACTGTCTTTATATGAGCACGTCTTCTGAAACGTCTTCCTGTCTCAGCTGTGTCCAGAGAGACAGAGGAGGAAGCAGGAGAAGATCGTGGCTCAGCAGACGAAACGGGAACAACTGAAGAGACTTCACAGAGCCCAGGCACGTTTCGTTTTATTAAAATATTATGTTATAGCCGTGAATAGATTAATCTTATTGTGTGATATTATGTGATTTTTATTGGTGCAGGTGATTCAAAGACAACTGGAGGAGGTGGGAGAGAAGCAGAAAGACGTGGAGGAGAGAGGAGTCACGATAGAGAAGATCATCCGAGGAGAAACTGGTACGAACAGCAAATCCACACACAGACCAAAGATCTCCCAACACAGAGTACTTAGAGAATGAAGATGAAATATTATAACAATCATTTCCTCTTCCACTAAAGAGAAAAAGTCTGTGTGGTTCTTTCTTAAGTTCTGATACTGAAGATCATGTGAAGCTGATGAGAAGAAACATAAGTATTTAGTTATTTAATAAAACTAAATTTTAAATTAAGATGCTCCATATTCCTCGTTTTAACAAAGGAGACTTCATTCTCATTATATTATGACTTTAGTTTTGTACAAATATTATTTTAACGGCCCTCCGGGTCCTACACAGCTTCACCTTCTATAGCTTCAATTCAGCATCATTGAAAAATAATGGATTAGCATCCTCAGAAAAACATTACATTTCCCTTATAACCCCTCTAATATATGCAGTAAAATATAGAAATGTCAATAATAGACAACTTTCTGGTTGAAATCTGAAAAACCCTCTCGTGGTTTTCACAACTTTCTCTCGTAAACACCTTTTCTTGTAATATTGTGGCTTTTCAGCCTCTAACACGAAGGACACATTTCAAATCATGTCCCAGTTTCACCTGAACGCCTCGTTTCAGTCTCTAAAGCGTCTCCGTGCTTTTCAGCTGTGAAGCGCTCGTTCTTCTTCTGCTCTTTGATTCCAGCGGCCGCACTTCTCAGGCCATTTAGAAAGAAGCAGTGCATTGTGGACTGGATCTGTTAAAAGCCTCCACACACAGTTAATGGCTCCGCTCACAATAGACACTGACACTTTATAGAGGCTTCGTCTTTTCTTTCTCTTTTTTTCTACAGTACAGAGCTTTTGTTTGTGCTCCAGTAAAGAGAGAGAGTGTGTGTCTCTGTGTGGGTCTCTGTGTGTGTGTGTGTGTGTGTCTCTGTGTGGGTATCTGTGTGTCTGTGTGTGTGTGTGACTTGTTATTTGTAATATGGCTAATTGACTTAAAACTGAAATATGTCGTTCTTTCTTCTCCGTCCTTCCCTCTCAACCCTGCTGCATTCATTCATCTCTCTCTCTCTCCTTCCTTCCATCCTTTGTATCCTCCATCCCTCTCTCCTTCCTTCCTTCCATCCTTCGTCCCCTCCCTCCATCCCTCTCTCCTTCCTTCCATCCTTCGTCTCCTCCATCCCTTTCTCCTTCCTTCCATCCTTCGTTTCCTCCATCCCTCTCTCCTTCCTTCCATCCTTCGTATCCTCCATCCCTCTCTCCTTCCTTCCATTTTTCGTATACTCCATCCCTCTGTCCTTCCTTTAATTTTTTGCCTCCTCTCTCCATCCCTATCTCCTTCCTTCCATCCTTTGTCCCCTCCCTCCATCCCTCTCTTCTTACTTCCATCCTTCGTCCCCTCTCTCCTTTCTTCCATCCTTTGTATCCTCCATCCCTCTCTCCTTCCTTCATACCCTCCCTCCATCCCTCTCCTTTCTTCCATCTTTCGTACCCTCCCTCCATCCCTCTCCTTCCCTCCATCCCTCTCTTCGTCCTTCCATCCTTCGTCCCCTCTCTCCTTTCTTCCATCTTTTGTACCCTCCCTCCATCCCTCTCCTTCCTTCCATCCCTCTCTTCCTCCCTCCATCCCTCTCTCCTTCCTTCCATCCTTTGTCTCCTCTCTCCATCCCTCTCTCCTTCCTTCCATCCTTTTTCTCCTCTCTCCATCCCTCTCTCCTTCCTTCCATCCTTTGTCTCCTCTCTCCATCCCTCTCTCCTTCCTTCCATCCTTTGTCCCCTTCCTCCACCTCTCTCCTCCCCTCACAGAATCCTCCCAGTCAGAGGACGGTGACGAGGCCCGGTTCTATCAGTCCTGGTTCAAACTGGTTCTGGAGAAGAACAGGTTGGCCCGCTACGAGTCTGAACTCATGATCTTGTAAGTCGCAGCATCTGATCACACACAGACACGCCTCCTCTTCCTCCCCAGCAGAGGTCACTCAGTTTTCTCCTCCTCCTCTTAGTGCCCAGGAGCTGGAGCTGGAGGACACACAGAGCCGCCTGCAACAAGACCTGCGACGCAGAATGTCCGTTGAGGGTAAAGAAGGAACACACACAACAACCACCTCACTGATAATCAGGTATAATCGTTGGTTAACCTCCTCCTCTCGTCCTCCAGATACGACGAAGAGCGCCTCCCAGCTGCGGGAGGAGCAGGAGATGCTGTCGGCGATCATGAGGACGGTGGAGAAGCGGGACATGTTGGTGTCTGTGCTGGAGCAGCAGAGGCTGAAGGAGAAGGCCGAGGACCGAGACCTGGAGAGTGTGGTGCTGTCCAAGGGCTACGAGCTCCACTGGGCCCCGGCGGACGAGAGCTGGGGGCAGGAGCGGCAGGAGTGTGAGGGTTGAGCAGGACGGACGCTACCAACCTTTTTAAAGAAACAGAATTTTAACATAATTAATGTTGTGAGGCTGGAAAATGTCTTTAAGACGACGGCGAGGCCTCGCTTGTCTTTCACCTGCGGCTGAGCGAAGACTCTAAAGCTGATTTCAGACTCGGGTCCAGAAAGTTTCTCATGTGGAGCAGCAGCAGCAGGTTGTCGGGTCCGACCATTCCGGCGAGGGGCGGAGCCTGTAGAGCAGCAGGAGGTCTCCTCGCTCGTCCTGAAGCTCCAAGTGTTTGTCACTGTGCGATTGTTTTAAGTCTGTGTCATAAAAACAGAGATGTGTGTTATTTTAGTCACTGTTGGGCACTTTGTGTGAGTGCAAGACTTCTTGTGCGTGTTTTAATATTTGTTTCACTTTGTGCTTGAACACTCACAAATAATATTTAATGGTATTTACAATCGGACACTAATGAACACAGGTGAAACGTTATCCTGTCTGCAGGTGTGAGTGTGTGTTTGTGTGAGTGTGTGTTTGTGTGTGTGTGTGATGTAGCTTCTCACTGGACAGAAATACGCTGCTGCTCGTCACAGCTCAAACTGTGATGTCACAGGTCAAACTGTGATGTCACAGCCCCGGAGCTGCTGGTCAGAGATGTGACGTGAACATTCTTCTCAATCAGAGGAGATTCTCCTGATTCTGCTGTCGAGTTACGTGTTTACATGAATCTTAATATTTGAATAAGGAGCAAACACTTTCTCCTCTTAGGCTTTAAAAGTTTGATCATGATGTGAATTAACACTAAATTAATTAAGTTATGTTTTCATGTGATGTTTCTGTTCATTTCAGTTTTATGCTGCTTCAAATCTTTTAAAAAAGAATCTTTAATAAAAATTTATATAAAATGTTGATAATTGTCTTTTTTTCCACTTAGACTGGATCAGGAGACTATTTTTCTCTTATAGAAGTTTATCATTTATTAGATTCTCATCATATTCACCAACATGCGCTCAAGAATTAGATAATTTAAATAATTCTAAATAAATGAATTTGAGAATAGATAATAAAGTAGAAAATACTTCACTGTTGATATATATTGTTTTTATGGATTATTTGTACATTTATTCATCAATACATATATAATCTACTTCTCACCAATCAAAAAATCCATTTTGATATTTCACGTATCAATATAAAACGAGATAAGTTGTATTGCTTTTTATCTCAATGTGTTAGGAGCATTTATCTGTTTAATATATAAACTGTATAAATCAATACAGATGATATGACAGATTACCTATAGTGAAGCCAAAGTGTGATGATTGCCATCTGGTGGCTGGCTGTGGTATTGGTCCAAAAATATATATATATATATATATGTTAGTGTACCTTGTCCCAAAGAAAAAGTGTAAATAAATAAATATTGTTTTAATCTGTGGTGTATAGTTCGTGCTCTCTGATGAATGGCGCATGTTTATTTTTCCAATAAATGTGGTTTAAGTGTTTGGTCTAAAAGAGAAGGGCGCCCTCTTGTGGTGACATGTGGGCTCTGTCTGGGACCCCTCTCCTCCTCACCTCCTCCCCGGTGTCAGGCCCCTCTGGCCCGGGCAGCTCCTCACCTCCTCCTCGGTATGAAGACTCTCTTACCCGGGCAGCTCCTCACCTCCTCCCCGGTGTTTGGCCCCTCTGGCCCGGCCCGCTCCTCCCCGCTCCCCCTGCTCCTCCTCCCCAGAGGAGGGGCCTCTCACCGCGGTCAACTCCGGGAGAAAATGCCTGGAATTCCGTTTCCGCTTTAGGGAGTGGACAGATTTCTCCCTTCATCGCCCCAGTTTGCTCGGTTCTGTCCCGGACTAACGACGATGGCCTCTTCGCCTCAGAAGTCTCCTTCTTCCCCCAAATCCCCGACGCCCAAGTCCCCGTCCTCCCGCAAGAAGGACGACTCCTTCCTGGGGAAACTTGGAGGAACTTTGGCGAGAAGGAAAAAGGCGAAAGAAGGTAAAACTACTGCGATCAACTCCAGACAACACGTAGAAAGTAAAAAGTACTGCGAAAGAACAGCCAGGAACCTGCAGCAACTACTAATACTACTACTAATACTACTACTGATACTACTACTACTACTGCTGCTACTGCGTTTCACAAGTAAACATAAAGTTATTAACTTTTAATCCAGAGAAACAAAAAGCTGCGAGAAGTTGGAAAAGTCTCAAACAAACTATTAATAACAGGCCAGATTTATTTTAGGTTATTTTACAGAATCTAATGATTGTTTATAACTGTGTGTGTGTGTGTGTGTGTGTGTGTGTGTGTGTGTGTGTCCATGTAAGGTATTAAAGCTGTGAACCAGTGAGCACAGAGGGAGGATGAGTAAACACTGGATCCACCAGAACTTAACTCTGTCAGTGTTGTTGTGGTGGGAGAGGATGCAGAGGTCAGAGGTCAGAGGTCAACCTCCAGTAGAGATGACATTTCTCATAGTGATCAAGTTTGTCCTCGGGCCAGAGTTCATCACGATACGCTCTGGAGAATTGTTTACAGCATCAGATCCTCCATATTCTTCAGGTGGAGCAGCAGACAGGAGACAGGAAGTGATGTCATACCTCCGCTGCAGAGATCATGTTTACATCACCTGACACCGTCGTCAGCTCTTATCACAACAAACTCTCCTGACGTCTCCTGTGTTCTCTACGTGTGGAGCAGATGTTTGTTTTCTTTTTGATGACGCTTCCGACATGCTAACGTTGGATTTGAGTCTCAGCTGTCAATCATGAGGTTTCACCCCGTTTTATCCGTTTTGTAGATGAATCTACGAGCATCCTGAATATAATATCTAGCATTCTAAATATAATATCTTGCATCCTAACAAACTAGCATCCTAAATATATTATCTAGCATCCTAAATGTAGCAGCTAGCATCCTAATATACTAGCATCTTAAATATGATAACTAGCATCCTAAATATAATAACTAGCATCCTAACATACTAGCATCCTAAATGTAATAACTAGCATCCTAACATACTAGCATCTTAAATATAATAACTAGCATCCTAAATTTAATAACTAGCATCCTAAATATAATAACTAGCATCCTAAATATAATAACTAGCATCCTAACATACTAGCATCCTAAATGTAATAACTAGCATCCTAACATACTAGCATCCTAAATGTAATAACTAGCATCCTAATATACTAGCATCTTAAATATGATAACTAGCATCCTAAATATAATAACTAGCATCCTAAATATAATAACTAGCATCCTAACATACTAGCATCCTAAATGTAATAACTAGCATCCTAATATACTAGCATCTTAAATATAATAACTAGCATCCTAAATTTAATAACTAGCATCCTAAATATAATAACTAGCATCCTAAATATAATAACTAGCATCCTAACATACTAGCATCCTAAATGTAATAACTAGCATCCTAACATACTAGCATCCTAAATGTAATAACTAGCATCCTAATATACTAGCATCTTAAATATGATAACTAGCATCTTAAATATAATAACTAGCATTCTAAATATAATATCTTGCATCCTAACAAACTAGCATCCTAAATGTAGCAACTAGCATCCTAATATACTAGCATCTTAAATATGATAACTAGCATCCTAAATATAATAACTAGCATCCTAACATACTAGCATCCTAAATGTAATAACTAGCATCTTAATATACTAGCATCTTAAATATAATAACTAGCATCCTAAATATAATAACTAGCATCCTAAATATAATAGCTAGCATCCTAAATAAGCCTACAAGTATTACTGTTAATCAACCAATACATTTTCTGACCAGTAGCATGATCAAGACAAATATAAATCCCTGTAGGAAAAAGAAAGGGACACAAATATTATGACACTTCAGTTATATAGATATTTAAAGGTCAGAGGTCAGATCCAGAACAGTGAACCTTCCTCCCTGATGTTTATAAATCTCTCTGTTGGACTTTAACTAACAACAATGTGTCATAAATACAAACAGTGTTATTATTTAAACACGGCGGCGTCGCTCTGGAAACTCGCTCGGCCTCCGTCCCCCGGCCGCTCGTCGGTAAAGTTCAGGTTTTATGACGGCAGGAGAAAGGTCTCCGTCAAGTGGAGGATTACTGGGGGTCGTTCAGGAGACTGGTGCACAGCTGAGCCCCGGTTTTATATCGTCTCTGTCCGAGGGACACGCAATCACATTACATTCATACCGGCTCGTACACACACACACACACACACACACACACACACAGTGCAGTGTGTAGGATGTCTGCAGTGGGTTCTGTGATTTGATGGAAACTCTGGCCGGTCGCTCTTCAGTTTATCATTGATTAAATTGAAGTCCTTGTGACGTCCATAGAGAGAGAGAGAGAGAGAGAGAGGGAGAGAGAGGGAGGAACGAGTGAATGAAAAAGAGGGAGAGCGAGAGAGAGCTGTGGGATGAGGATATAATGCTAAACAGAAAGCAGCAGGAAATATAACGTTATAATTATAACAGATAGATCTATATATATATATAATTGTGTGTCCCTCCAGAGACATTAGAGCTTTAGCCTCGTTTGGCTCAGGATGAGCTGCAGGGGGACAAGCTGGTCCTGGTGGCCAGGGGACGATGCCTGAGTCTGGGGGACGGACACAGAGAGACATGGGCTGTGGAGCGCTCTGCCCTCCAGGTAGGACACAGCACCAGCATGTTCCTGAGCGGCGGCGGTGGAGACGTGGCGTTTCACTGTCACACGGTTTGAACCCAGTGATGGCGGATGGTCGTTATATGGCACAGTGGGGGAGGGAGGCGGGGGGGACGGGGACGCAGAGGACGCTTGTGATTTTCTTTTCAGTCGTAAATTCAGAACAAATCAAATCTCTAACATATTAACAGGTGAATTGTGGGATTGTTGTAAAGATCCTCGTGGACCTGGTCTGAGTGAAACCAGCAGACGAGTCGAGACCTCGGTCGTCTCACCTCCGTGATGCGTCAGATCCCTTCGTCCTCTAACGTCTCCGACACCCGGGACTCCACATGCTTCTCCTCCTGAAATAGCACAAGTGGAAGTTACAGTAGAATCCGAGTGTGTTAATTGGTCCAGCTGTGGCCTCACGAGAGGTTCTGCACATCACAGCAGATTTCAGAGGTTTTAGATTCTTCCTCTTTCCTCCGTTATCGCTTTTTAAAGAACTCATGAGGTGATGAGGGATTTGGAATTATTAATAAAGTAGAGCATTTTGTTCACGTGTGATTTCACATGACCTGACGATGGTGATGATCATGTGTTCAACTCTGCTGTTTCAGGGGGAGAGTTTAATTTTAATCTGAGGTGTGATGAGAGGAGCTCAGTTAAAATGATTTAAAATACAAAAAAAAAAATTTAAGGCATAATAAATTCTTAAAAAGGAAAGGTAGCTTAATCATGTGCAGAACTTTATATAAAAAAACTGTTTTCAAGTTAAATAAAAGAGGTAAAAGAAATATAAAAGATAAAGTCTGTATATAACATATAACTTATTGAATTATTAACTTGATTCAGTCTTATTCTTTAACAACATGATGATATTCACGTTTCTATGTTGATGCTTCATGTGGTTCTGTGAGATGAGTGGGTGATAATTTACAGAAGGAAGAGAGGGAGGTATGTGTCACTCTGTAGGAATACTCTCATACTGTGTGTGTGTGTGTGTCTGTGTCAGTTTGTGTGTGTGTGTGTCAGTTTGTGTGTGTGTGTGTGTGTGTGTGTGTGTTCATGCAGACATGATGCACATGTGGATGGTGTTGATTAAGAGGATGTTGTTCCAGTGAAGGCAGAGAAATGCACAGGATGTTCACTTGGTGCTTTCAACACACACACACAGACACAGACTCACACACACACACAGACTCACACAGAGCAGTCTCCTCAGGTATCTGAACAACGACCCGCTGGGCGTCTGTACATCCCACTGAGAAGCAGGAGGTCGTCTGTTCGTGGTTCTTCTTCTGCTCATCACAGGAACATGTTCCGTCTCCTCTGATCTGATCTGAACTGTGGACGGGTCATTTCCACGGCCTTCACAGGAAGTGACATCACAAAGCCGTGTCGTGGTCACATTGAGCTTTGTGAACTTGTTAAGTTGCCGTGTGTCTGACGTTTTTGTGACGCGATGGAAGCTGAAAGCTCTGCCTCTTGTTTCTAGTGTCTGAGCTTCAGGAGGAAGGAATCAACGCCATCAACCTTCCTCTCAGCCCGTCACACTATGAGCTGGACCCTGAAGACACCATGTTGGGTAAAAACACTGTTACACACCAAAACACCTTTTTACTTTCAAACCTTGACGCTTGATAGAGATAATTCACCTGTTTCCAGAGAGCAAAGAATCTACTGAATGAAATTACAAGGTTTAATACCGACATCTAGGTTTGTGTATTCAGACTCTCGGGATAAGGATAAAATCTATGTGTATATATAAAAGAGTATAAATGAATACATATGTAAAACAGGTGAATATACAGATTTCAGTCGACTACTAGATGTTTGGACAAATCAGAACAAAGTTGACTTTTAAAGGCGTGAGCTAATATTTGGTTGTTTCACTCCGAGGTTCTGCAGAGCATTCAGATTGTTAACAAAGGTTTTTCTTTCAAACTAAATCATGCAAAGCTAAAGTGAAACTAACTGATCCCCTTTAACGTTGATGCTGTCTCTGCTCCATTAGAGGAGAATGAAGTTCGCACTATGGTCGACCCAAACTCCAAGAATGACCGGAAGCTGCAGGAGCTCATGAAGGTAAAGTTTGTTTTCTTCTAAGCAGTAAAAGTACGAGTCAGCTGTTCGCTCTCGGATCGTTGTAGGAAATAAAACAAAGCTCGGGAGTCAAACAGTCAAAGACTCTGGAGGAGGATTTTATTATCAGGCTTATTTAGGATTTATGTCCCAGTTGCTCCGGCTTCTGTTTCCCTGATGGATCCCAGCTGAAGGCTCAGATTCCAGAGGAAACTCAATGTGGGATCATGAGTCCAGATGTTTAACTCGAGGAGGATTTGTTGTGAAGAGTGAAAAAGATTAGATTCATGAAAGTGGTTTAGAATTCGTCATATTTTTCAAAGTTTCCTGCTGAATTATTATAGATAAACTCTGGTTTTTAATAACTTCAGAGTCTTTTTAACTGATCTCAGTTCAGCTTCACTCTCAGTCAGTTCTTCTCACAGGAGATGGAACCCACTCACCAGAGTCACAAAGAACAGACACTCAGGGAGAGAAGGAGGAAAAACTTGTTCAATTTAAACGTCAAATTCATGTCCATACGCTTCAAGTTGAAACAACAAGTCGTCTGCTTCTTGTTCTGCTGTCGTCAGGTGTTGATCGACTGGATCAACGATGTTCTGGTGGGAGAGAGGATCATCGTGAAGGATCTGGCCGAGGATCTGTACGACGGGCAGGTTCTGCAGAAACTGTTCGGTGAGGAAACTGAAACGGCAAACGAGGCTTCCTGAGAAAAAGAAGGTGAATGAAAAACCGTATTGATTTCAAGGTGTTGGTGTCTTGGTGTTTCAGAGAAGCTGGAAGGTGAGAAGCTGAACGTGGCCGAGGTGACGCAGTCGGAGATCGCCCAGAAACAGAAGCTGCAGACGGTTCTAGAGCGAATCAACGACTCGCTCAAGCTCTCCACCAGAAACATCCGCTGGAACGTGGACTGTAAGAAAACATCTCTGATATATGGGTCTCTAATTTCACACGCTGGTTTGCAGTTGAAATAAAAAACTATCTTAAATAAACTAAAGAACCATTTAAAAGAAGTTAAATCGAGAATCAAATTTCCCACTGAAAAGAAAACCCTATTCTGAAGTTATATACATTAAAAGTTCCAGCTCGTGGAAACCGAACGTAAATAAATCAATGACACGGTCTCAGCTTTAATCAGCCGTCGGCCTTCAGACATTCTGCAGCTCTCAAACCAGTTTGTCCGTGAAAAGCTGTTTGTGCCAGAACTCTGTGAAGAGAAACGCTAAAGAGCCGTGAATAACCTGGAATGTCATTGATTTTTGCTTTTCTCTCAATCAATTCACTTTTGTTTGTCGCTACTTTCATCCTCCATTCACGCGCTCGCTCCCGGAGGAAACTCCTTCACGTTGGCTCGTGTGCGCTCTGTGATTTTCTCGTTTTTGTGGGACACAATCAAAGGCCGGCTTCGGACACTTAATTGATCCTGTTTGATGTGTTAGTGTCCAAAGGTAAATCCTGTTTGTTCAGTGGACTAAAGAGCGGTCGCTCAGGGAATCTTTATGGTTCTTCTCCTCTTCTCTTGTTTCTTTATCACTTCACGGGCGACTTCTGCCTTCGTGTTACGTGACCTTGTCGTGTAAAAACCTTGGATTCTATACAAAAGAAGATATGTGGCTTGTAGAATCGTTCACATCACAGAACATGTAGAGGATCAAAATGTTAATAAATAGAACGTACGTAAGGAACATGTCTGAGCGTTAGCAATGTCTTTGTCTAAAATACTGTTTTTATTAAGTATTTAACTTGAGGAAGGTTCTGATGTTTGTCGTCTTGTGTCTCGATCGTTTCTTCAGTTTGAACCAATAACATATTTAATATATACAAGTCAAAATAACTGTGAGCGAATGACTAAAGACAAATTAAATATATAACATCAACAAATAACAACAATAAGAATCAGACTGGACAGAAGAGGAAGTGGTTCTGTTGTATGTTTGCACAGGAACAGTTCAATAAAATACTTCTCACAGTAAGTTGGTGCTCAGTGGATTTGAATGTTAGAACGCAGCAGATATAAGTGAAAAGATAAAACATGTTTTATCATCTGTTCAATAACTAATATTCAGGGATTCAAGGAAAGTTTTTGTATCTCAAAACAATAAATTCAGATTCTGATGTCTGTGTTTCATCGGCCAAGCGATTCATCCAATCAGATTCTACTTGATCAATAATCACTGGTTTCTCTCTCTCTCTCTTTCCTCCACGCTAGCGGTTCATGCTAAGAGCATAGTTGCCATTCTCCACCTGCTGGTGGCGCTGTCGCAGCACTTCAGAGCACCAATCAGATTGCCCGACCACGTTTCCATCCAAGTGGTGGTCGTTCAGGTGAGTGGGACGCTGCTTGAGTCATCTTCATCTTCATCTTCATCTTCTATTTGTCTGGTGTCTTCTTCTTTAGGAGAATGAAAATATAAGAAATCACATTTTTACATGTTTTTGTTTCTTTGTGTTTCAGAAGCGAGAGGGAATCCTTCAGTCCCGACAGATTCAAGAGGAGATCACAGGAAACACAGAGTGAGAACTTTTCAGCTTCTTTTAAACAGCCTCCATCATAAGGGGGGGGGGTTGAGTTTGTCCTGTTGACACGAACAACAGGAAGTGACACGTTGACACTGAAGCTCTGGAGAATCATAAATGAGCCTGTGTATAATTTGATGATTTTGGATTTCTGGGTTTTTGATTGAATGGTAATCAAAGTTCAGAGTTTTCAGAAAGTTTCCTTGATTTCTGAGGAAAAGGGAAAAAGCTCTAACGGTTAAAAACAGAAAACAATGATATCGATCTTTTTTATATGTCGGCATATTGACCCAAGTAAAAACATCATGTCAGGGTTCATCTTCACTTTTATCTCACTAAACTAAAGAAGTGATGAGAATTCTCTTTGGGTCTGGACAAACTTCATAACTCTGTATTTATTTTCATCATAATTCTCACCACAGAATTATCCTCGTGTTAAAATTATAGTTTTTATGATAGTTTGGAAAGAAAATACACAACACGATCTAAAACAATGGGGGAAATAACTGTTTATATTAGAAATGATCTAATGAGGTGATTTACACCCTGCACACACACACTGTATAAACACATAATAGAAAAATAATGGGGAATATAAGGTGAATAATTCCTTTTCCCATTGACATGATGACAAATGATTGTGTTTCTAATATGATTGGTTGCTTAAGTTACTCTTATCTAATATATAAAGAATTCATGACTGTGGTGGAACGACAGACTTTAAATATCTTTATATAACTGAGCTTATTTATGTTTTATTTCTTCAGGAGCTGTTATATAAATGTAAAAATCATTGTTTCTAACCAGAGATGTGATTTCACCCTTTTAGCTGAAGAATCAGAGCATTAGCATCACGTGCACACTTTCTCGTGCACACTGGCTGTGAGGCTTTCCTGCAGCCTGACAGCAGCAACCAGGGAGATAACGCCAGGCCAACACACACACACACACACACATTTTGTCATGGTAGATGGATACTGTTAATAACACACACACACACACACACACACAGAGGCTCGAGCACACTCTCATGGTCACAGTGGAAACACGGTTATTACCACACCAACAGGAGCCGTGCCCAGACCAGCCTGCCTTTGCCATCACAGATTACACCATGGACATGTGTGAGAGTGCCTCTGGTGTGTGCGTGTGTGTACGTGTGCGTGTGTGTGTTGCTGCCATTTCTTGCTGGCCTGCCCGCCGCGATATCGCTTCCTCTGGGACGCTCTCACTGCAGCGCCCCCCCCCCCCCCGATGCTCCAGAACCCACCTGACCCCGTCCAACAACATCATCCCGGCTCGTCCCGGCTCATTGTGTTACGTTGTGGTGCAGGGGACAGATTGTTGCATTGTGTTGCAGTATGTGGTCATTGTGAGCGTCCCAGGTCATTTGAATACCCGACGTGTTTCCTCTTAATCAAATTATGATGAGACCCGAGCTGCGGCATTGTGTTGTCGCCGCCGTGACACCATCCAGCCATTCTCTGCATTCCTCTGTGATCCACTTGGAAGCACTCGTCCTGTTTTCTATAAATAATAAGTGTGAAATTGTCAATAAGCAGAACTGACCTCTGACACGCGTGTGTTTTTGTCTGCTCTCTTTTCAAAGGGCCTTCTCTGGCAGACACGGTAGGATGAGCCTCTTTTATTTCATTTCTGCTTCTGGCTTCACAAATGATCAGGTCTCATTATTATTCTTTAGTGATGATTCGTTTTGTGTTTCCTCCTCAGAGCGCGACGCCTTCGACACCCTGTTCGACCACGCGCCAGATAAACTCAACGTCGTGAAGAAGGTACCGCGGCCTGTTCGATGCCCGTGTGTGTGTCTCATCACCGAGCTTGTTCGGTCTTGTAATAGAGAGCGTAACGTGAATATCAGCTCCTTTAATATCTCACAATAAGGGATAAGGGACGTAAAGAAATTCCAACATCCAACCTAAAATGTAAATGTTCCTCTCTTGGTTCAAGTCCCATCCTTCCACCAAGTTCTGTGGAAATCTGGGTCGTTTAGCAGAACTTAAGTTCAAGTGCCAATCAAATCAGCTTCATAAGATAAGATAGAATATTCCTTTAAGAGTCTAAAATACTTATCAGTGAGTAATAATAAGTAACATGCAATAATTGAGTGTAAGGAATATAAAACATATTTCTACATATAAAAATAAGTTTACTTCTCCATCGGGGCAACAGTCTTTGTTCTTCGAGAGGTTTTGTGTTCCTGTTTGTTTGTCTGTATATTTGTGTTTGTGTGTTTAACTAGTGAAGTGTGTGTAGATTTGTGTTCACTCACTGTTTCTAATTCTGTTTTTTCTTTTTTAAGACATTGATCACATTTGTGAACAAACATCTGAACAAGCTCAACCTCGAGGTGTCGGAACTGGACACACAGGTATGACAAACACACACACACACACACACACACACACACAAAGAACTATAAACAAAGATGATGCATATATCTAAAATATCCCAGACCAGTGGAGCCAGAGTTTGTGCAGCTGTGGTATCCGGGTCATGCAGATGCTCGACCAATCACGAGTCAGTCTCAGCTGTCAATCAGGACGTCTCTGCCAATTAATTTATCATCAATTAACTAATTAAAAACAGACTTATCAGAAACACTTGAGCAAACACAGAACGACCTGAAATGACAGAAACCTTCTTTATTTAATGTTTACTTTGAATTTTAATATTTTGGTGAAGCTTGGTTATTGACCTGTACTGCAGTCAGCCAGCAGGGGGCGAGCAAGATGATTTGGCTTCACTTCTAAGGAGCTGTCACGTTGTCCATGTTTATGTCTTTAACTTATTCCTTATTATTATTATCACACTGATGTTTGTTGACGTGTTCATGTTTCTGATGAGTTGGATTTTAATTAATTAATCAAAATAATTAGTGAAATGTCCTGATTGGCAGCTGAGACGGACATGTTGCTGATGCTTCACCACTATTTCTTGATATTTGTCGAGTTTAATATTCATAGATCTATCTTTTTATTATGTTAAAAACACAGATAGATGTTATGTTCAGTGTCACATCTCATGTCGGTGTGTTTGTGCCGCTCCAGTTCGCAGACGGGGTTTACCTGGTGCTGCTCATGGGTTTGCTGGAGGGATACTTCGTGCCGCTCTACAACTTCTTCCTCACTCCAGAGAATTTTGACCAAAAGGTAAAGTGTGATTTAATTTCCTGTGTCTCAGAATCAGAATCACAGGAATAAACCTCAGATATTAAAAACAATGATCTGGTGATCAGTCAAACTGTTCTTCTGATAACTTTGTATCTGACTCAATTAAGGGATTATACGCTTTTAAATTGACAAGATAAATACGTCACTAAATGAACATTACACATTGTTGCACAGAAAATAGATCTGTAGCTTTTTTGTAATTTTTCCGTGCAGCTACGTTACTGTTAAACTGAAAGACCTCCGTTAGGGTTTAAAGATAAATGTGACCAAAAACGACCTTGAGAATAAATTGCTTAAACTAATTTTGAATTAATTAAAGCATCAAAAAAAACCTTTTGTAACCTTTCATGGGTATTTATTAAAAACCACAGATTCATCCAACCTTGAAATTATTTGATTTTTCAACCCAGTTCACTGATAATGAACCAGAAGCCTTTTACCAGCAACTTCTAATGGAATGTAATTACTTTAAAGCGACAGTATGTAACTTGTGCTGAGGAACAGCGCCCCCTGCAGCCACAACACTTCAGTCGGGCTCCTAGTCTATCAATGTGTTGAGCTATTGAGATATTACCCATGATCCTCTGCTTCTAGAGCTGCAGCTGTAACACATCCACTGAGCTCTGTTTAAAATTCTTCATATTTCAAAAGGTTTCCTGCTGAATATTGGAGATAAAATCTTGTTTTTAATAACTTCTGAGTCTTTTTAACTGATCTCAGTTCAGCTTCACTCTTCCACTCGCTGGTCATGATTCTGACAGTATACAGTATGAACAGTATAAACAATAACCTGCACAGCCCCGGACTTCAGTTCATATCTTAGAGCAGCTTTGATAAATCCCCTCTGATCTTTTTAAGATCCATGAGAAGCCGGACTGTGACTCGTCTCCTCTCTTAAGTCACTGCTCCGTCTCTGAGGAGCCTCGTGCACTTTGAGCCTCGTGCACTTTGAGCCTCGTGCACTTTTGAGCCAGGACTCGGCTCCTCTCAATAGCTTGATAAATGCCATCCGTTTCCCCCCCGAGCCCATTCAGTGCCTCCTCTCCATTGGCCTCTGTAGTACTACGGCATTCTGAGCAGGCGATCTGCGGAGGCACCACAGTAGCCTTTTGTTTGGGTCTTGGCCAGGAGCCCCTGCCAGGCTGGAAACAGAATGGGCATCGGTACTACAATGTACACACACACACACACACACACACACACACACACACACACACAGACTCCTGGCCTCAGAAGGACAGGCACCAGCCCCTCAGCATCTGTAATCTTCTATTGCACAGGGAAACGCTGAAGTGGCTTAGGGGCTCAGCTCTATTACTCTGTGTGTTGTGTGTGTGTGTGTGTGTGTGTGTGTGTGTTGTGTGTGTTTTGTGTGTGTGTGTGGCAGCAGTGAAAAGTAGTGTCAGGCATGAAGAAAGCACTCCTCCTCTTCTCAGTAGATCTCTACTCGAGGCTCATTCTCTTCTTTCTCTTTGACTCATGCTCATCACACAATAAGCTCTTGTTGGGCAAAGCTTTTAGTACTTCACAGCAGGGCGAGCACACACACACAGACACACACAGACACACACACACACACAGACACACATACGCAGAAAACAGCGTTCAGCTATTTCTATCTCTTCCATCTGATTTGGTCTTGTACCACTTTTGATGTGGGTTTTTTTGTGGCCAAATAAAGATGGACGACATGACAGCTCCTTCTAAGTGAAGCCGAATCATGTTCACTGCAGTGTAGCTCATAACCCCCCCCCCCCCCCTCCTGCATATATATATAAATATATCGTGTATAATCTGTGTAACTGAGGAAGAATTCAAAATGCTCGTGGAGATGTGCGTCGCAGGATCTGTGTGTTTTACACAAACTGTGATGAAACCAGAAGTGCATCAAGTCTTTTCTCTTTATTCTTTAACAAACTCACTGTAACGTGTCATTCTAATAATAAAAACATATAACTAAACATCGATAACCGTTTCTAACGAGTCAGGACGACGATGTGTTGCTCCATCGATATTGTCTCTGACCCCAATTAACCTCCACTGTGGGTTCCACCTCACTCCCGCTTCATCAAACACAGTAACACAACAGGCTGTGTCCTCCCGTCCTGTGTGTGACGCCTCTATCAGGGACCGAATCGGTGTGCTGGAGGTTTTGTGAGTGACACTGGTGACACGTGTCCATTGATAAATGATGGAGCCGAGTGTTTGTGCAGCTGCTGCCGGCGGCTTACGGTCTTACAGAGCCGAGCCGTGTTGTGTTGTGTTGTGTTGTGTTGTGTTTGCCGACACAGGAAGCTGTGGTAACACGAGCGAATCGACCCGGAGTGTATTGTGGGATTTAGCAACGTTCTCTTCTCAACAAGGGGGTGTGTTTGTGTGTGTTTGTGTGTGTGTAGTTGTCAACACGGGCCTGTACAGCTGCTTTCAGACATTTTCCTGCCCTGAGTAAAATGTCAGGGTGAGTCCATGTGAGGATAGAGTAGGAAATTATTCATAAAATCCACAGCGAGCGGACGTGTGTTGATCACGTTTCTAACGAGCAAAACACACAAAAGTGGAAGAATCCAAATCTCTCAGGGTGAAACAGAGGATTCGAAAATATCCACCATTTATATAATAACGATTATATATTTTATTTAATTTCACGTCGCCTTTCTAGACACCGGAGAACATCTTACAATAAATCCTCAATAGTAACAGGAATGATTAAAACGAGCTTTAAAATCATAATAAAATATGTAAAACAAGAATTGTTATAAAGTAAAAGTCGGCTTTTGTGTAAAGTTCCTGTTGTGTGTCTGTGTTGTCTTGTGTCCTAACACATCTGTCCTCGTCTCTGCAGGTCCACAACGTGTCCTTCTCCTTCGAGCTGATGCAGGACGGAGGTCTGGAGAAGCCAAAGCCCCGACCAGAGGGTGGGACACATTTACAAAGCTTTATGAAATATCATAAAATAAACCAGACACGATCACACCAGCTGGGATTCATGTTCCAATCCACGAGTACTGAGTAGTTATTATTACATCAAGTACAAGTACAAGTACTGGGTCAGAGCATGACGGTCCATTATTGAAAAAACATTTTTGAAGTATTTCTATTGTGTTGATTCTGAATTGGATTCCAACAACCTCTATGAAACCAAAGCTGCTCGACAGCAGGAAACCGGCCTGCATCATTATTTATGTATTTAATATTAGTTCAAAATAACAGGGACACTTCTCATTATTAAACTTCACTGTAAATGAGCCAGTTTTCAGCTGTAGTCTCTAATCAGGTGTGAAAACATCTACAGAGAACAAATCAAATACATCAGACACGTGCATATTGTCAGATAGAACCAACTGGGAAAGTTCGGTGGATCTGATTCTGCAGAATAAAAGACCTCAGCTCTTTAGTTTTATATCTAAAACTCCTCTGTTCTCTTTGATCTTTCCAGACATTGTGAACTGTGACCTGAAGTCCACCCTGCGCGTCCTCTACAACCTCTTCACCAGGTACAGGAACGTGGACTGAGCTCTCCCTCCCTGGACCACACGACTATCAAAACTGTTTGTTTCTCACCTTCTGCTTGTTGGAGAAACGTTGTGTTTCTATCCGAACTGCATGCGTCACATTTTCTATCTGCTGAGGCGATGCTCCACTCGAACCTGAATCCGGCAGAGACGTTCAGCTTCTGGCTTCTTATGGAGAAACTTGGCATTTTCTGAACCGTCCTGCAGAAAACGATCAACTCGATGAAACTGGGAATATTAACGTTGATTTAAATCCAGTTTCACGTCCGTCAACTCGCTCACTGGGAATGTTGTGATCATCCTCAGATATTCTTATTCTTTTAAAGGAGAGAATTTGTAATGAGCGTTTCCTTGTATTTATTCTTCACTCTATCTTCCTCTCTCTCTCTGCTCTTCTTTGTGTTTATTGATAAGTGCCTTTATTTACACGGCAGCTCCTTCGTATCGGATCTCGTCTTCACTCCTCTCGTCTTAACGCTGCACGTCTCTCTTTGGATCGTGTGGAAAATATTTGACCAAAGTTGTGTTATACTCACACTCTAAAACCTTATAAAGGCTTGTTTTTGTATTATGTGCTGTCTTATTCTAAAAGGAAATACACATGAGCATTGTATAATCACTCTGCTGCTTAGTACGTTATATTTTTAATACTCAAAGGTTCTCACTCATTTCTGCAGGATAAATAAAACGTGACTGAATATACAGTGTTTTCTGCAGCATTGTGTGCGTTTCTGTTTGTGTGAACTTCAAACGCTGACGACATCATGCTTCTATTTACGTCTTAATGCATCACATTCAATAAATCATTCAGCTCCTCAATGCGCCTCCTTTCTGTTTTTTGTTTTTTTTCAAAAGAGGAATTCTTCGCCAACTAAACCAAAAAAATTGGGGTCAAATTGGCTCCAAGTTTTTTTTGCTCGCAGGAAAACAAGTGAACTTTCACAACAATATTCTTTCTTTGTTGTTGAATTGAAATAAAATGATGAAACTCTTTGTGATCCGGAGCCGAGAGTGAATCGGATCAGACGGTTTCCGACTGGATGAAAAGATCTGTTTTCCTCACACATTCCACAAGAGCTTTTGAAAGGAAGAGGAGATGTGTGTGTCTGTGTGTGTCTGTGTTTGTGTTTGAGTGTGTGTGTTTTAAATGCTGCCTTTAGGGACAAATTTCAGACTGAAGACCAACTTATTGGGAATAGCTTTTTTAACTGGGAAAATGTGTGTCCCCGATTGGGAATAAACATTGATATTCGGGGGGTGGGGGAGCGAGGAGTTGACACAGTAGCATCTAGACGGCCCCCTGGTGGCTGGCTGCAGTACAGGTCATACATCCTGCCTGCTCCTTCTTTGCAGATGGATCCTTTTCAAAGCGAACGTTTAACAAATTTCTTTTAAAAGATGGCTTCAGTCATTTTAGATGGTTGTTATTACACTGATATAAGCAAGTGTTCCCAGTTTTCCCAGTGATGTGATCTTAAACTCACTAGAGGCTCCATCCCCCAATGTGTGTGTGTGTGTGTGTATGTGTGTGTGTGTGTTAGAGTCAGATTGTGTGAGTGGGTGCAGCCCTCCCAGCTGTGTGAAGCCCTGCAGCGGCTCCTGAGGGATCTGAAACCACGTTATGATCATTTCCTCTCGGCTCCTTCACCCGGGGAGCGATTCAGCCGCTGTCGTTATGACCTTGTTACGTTATTGTTATTGCATTAAAGTTTCACTGACGCCCTGTGAAGGGGTCACGTGGGGACACGGGGACGCATTCCTCTGATTGAAGACGCCACAGTGACGGGGAAATGGACGAGTGCTGCTCCACAGACGGGAATAGGAGACATCATCGCTTTTCATAATTTTGACAGTGGATCCTCCGACGAGTTCGATACCGACGTCCCTCTGTGTGTTGACACAAGGCTGCGGCTGAGGGGGGAGAGCGGGCGTCCTCCAGCCAGAGGGTCGTGTGAATGGGTGAATGTCAAACTGTAAAGTGCTTTGAGTGCTCATCAGGACTAGATATATAAATACAGACCATAGAGACATTTACAGCTCCGGTCTTTCCACTTTTACTTTTCAGATAGGTCGAGGTCAGGAAAGAAATGTTAAGGTTAAAGTTAAGGTTCAGGTTAGGGTTAGGCAAGAATTAACTATGGTTAATGTTAGAGTGAGTCTACAGCAAATCAATGGAAGTGTGTGTTTGTGTATGTTTGTGTGTGTGTGTGTGTGCTCTTGTGTCTTTGTGAGGACCAGTTTGAGTGTACAACCTACGGAGTGAGGACCTCACCTTGTGACCCTCCTTTAAGGGACTGTCTGGGGTTCAAACTTGGATTCAGGGTTTAGTGTTAGAATTAGGTTTAGGTTAGGTTGAGGGTTAGGGTTAGGGTGAGCCATTTAGTTTGGATGGTTAGGGTTAGTGTTAGAACTAGGTTTAGGTTAGGTTGAGGGTTAGGGTTAGGGTTAGGCATTTAGTTTGGATGGTTAGGGTTAGGGAATGCATTATGCCAACAACTGTCCTCAATAAGATATCTGTACAAACATATATGTGTGAAGCAGTAGAACAACAGGACCTCAGACATTTGCCAACACACCCACATTGGAGGCGGTACTTATTGTCAAATGGAGCCCTCTGATTGGCCTGTTGTGATTCTCCAAACAGGAAGAATCAAACTGAGGAGAAAAGCTGAAACACTTTCTGATCCCAGTCGACTCGACCTCCTGAAGACTCCTCTCCTCCTCCGCTAACACTCTAACAGGTCTAACCAGCACTCTACTGAGCTCCTCTCCTCTACCCCCCCCCCCTCTCTCTCTCTCTCTCTCTCTCTCTCTCTCAGATTGAACATCTTCTGCACTTTATTCTAACTTCGAGGTCTCCGGCTGCACCATCTGCCAAATGATAAAAAAATATAAATGTGGATTCAAAAGAGCGTTTCTCTTGCAAGGATCAATAAAGTATCACGTTATTATATTAAGTGGCGGTGGATGGACGGCCTGGTTGTTAGGTGAGGCTGCAGAGAAGCGGTGGACGGTTTCATCAGTCACACGCGTATCGATGTTGTGTGTTACTGTGTTTGTGTGTTTGTGCGCTGACATGTCGCCTTGTGCCTGTTTTTCCTCTGAAGCTCCAGCGACCAGGACTCACATCACAGCAGAAACCAAATATCACTCAGATGAGCCTCCACAGCCCGTTGTGTGTTCATGTGAGTCCTGCATCACACTGGAGTTTGAAGTGCTCTCACAGGATGCACATGTGTGGTCATGATGACAACAGCCGGAACAAAGGCTTCCTACACATTTCTGATGTAAACTAGGTCACATTCGTGGGTCTTTATTTTGAAAAGGACAGAGACACGTGCAGGTCACGTCACATCTTTAGTTACAGAAAAGACAGTGTGATCTTTACATGTGTAAACACACAGTATGAGAAGGATACAAAGCACCTGATGTGCTGTAAAGTATTTATACATAATGAGTTCACAGTATCAGGGATCTCTCAATTCTGCACATTAGAATAGATGTATAGTGAATCATCCATTATCTGCACTGCTTATCCTTCGAGGGTCATGGGGGGGGGGGGGAGTGAGAGCCAATCCCAGCTGACATTGAGAGGAGGGGAACATCGTGGACGTGGCAGCGAATCACAAAGAGACAAACAACTGTCTCACCTGATTTAATGTCGATTCTGAGCAAATTGTGTTTTTGTTTCATCGGCTTCGACCAACAACTCTCGAATCTCCTCGTCCGTCCAAGTTGACGTCTTTGAATTCTACGTGTTTTCATTTTATGATTTTTTTTTAATTTTTTATTTATTTGCCTTTATTTAACCAGGTCGGTCCTGTTGAGATACAATGACCTCTTTTCCAAGGGAAGCCTGGCCAAGACAGCAGCATACAAAAAAATGTCAATATATCTGTAATGATATCTGTATTCAGGACCACCACATGTTGGAAGCGTCATCCAGTCGCTCGCTGGGAGTTTAGCTTCTGACCCTCTGACTCCTTCATTCTGTCGCTGAGCCGCCGGATCAATGCTGCTCACGGAGGCCGAGCCCCCGAACCTCGGCCCTGTGAGCTCTATCTTTCATGTCTGCGTGGTTCTCTTCATCCACTTGTCGAATAAATGTCAGAAAATTCAAAGGGAGGCCGGGCCGCACTCCTCTCTCTGTTAAAGGGAACATTTAGAAAACACAAAAGGAGAGGAGGCTACCTGAAGCCCGGCGTTCCACCGGCTGCTGCTCTTTATAGCAGGACACATAATGGAGGTTTCATTGTGTTCAGGTAAAAAAAACATAAAAACCATGGAGCCTTGTTTCCAGGCTGCCACGAGGTTGAGTCGCCTTCAGAGTGAAGCTCAGAGGAAACACAACAAATGGGCTGATGTCTACACAACGTCTTCACCACAGGTTGCAACAGAACCTGGATCACAGCTGGAACTGAAAATACTGTGAGATTATATAGAATAATTAGCATACAGAAAAAATACTCTACTTCCTCCCTCTATCCAGAAATGAAGCCAAATTATCCCGGTGCGAGCGCGGCCATCTTGGAATTTGGGGACCAGAAGAAATCGGGGGTGGGGGGGATGGAGCTGCAGAGAGACAAACAAATCGTGAGTCAGACTCAGCTGTCAATCATGACATTTTAGCCCCATTCTATAACATCAATCAGATTGTATATCACAGGGTTTATGACCGTTACTGCAGCCAGCCACCAGGGGGCAATTGAAACGCTTTGGCTTGTGTGTATGTGTGAATGTGGCTTGTGCAATAAAGAGCATTGAGGGTAGAATTGGTCCATTTACCACTTGACTGATTGTTGAAAATATATAAACTATCATTTTAAATACATAACATATACACAAAGCAAGTTGGTTTTTGTAGAAATTAAGTAAAATATAGTTAAAAGTTTAAAACACATAAGAAGACAAAAAGCGGATTTTCCCAGTGTTGCCTGTTGTGTAGTACAGTACAGGATTGCAGTATCTTGTGTATTTGATGTACTCAGACTGAAGGAAGCTGAAGGAGGCAATCAGCAGGACCAGCTCCTCTTTTCAAAGGTCTTCATTATCCCTCTGGTCTGATTGGGCTGATTCCTCCTCGTTGAGATGGAGCGGGTCGTCGTTGTGTTTCACGTGTTTACGTCTCAACACGTTAACTCGAGACTTCAAAACCTTTCCCCTTAGAGATAAATGAATAAAGACAAGTGATGTGATTAGGGAGGCAAGATGGTAAAATACAAATTAAAATACATATTCTGAGGGGAAAGGATCCGACCAGAGTTGAAGCCGTCCCCGTGTTTCAGACACATTTTCCATCTTGGATAATCAGGCAGCTTCAAGGCTGCAGCTGGGGAAATAAACACGTTAAAAGAATCTGTAAATAAACAAAACCTAAATAAAAAGCTCATGTAAAACTGCCTTTCAGACATTCTTCTGCTTCATGTAGATTGGAAAAGCATTTTCCTTTTCATAAAAAGCCTTGTGAGCCTCCAGGCTGCGGATGTACTCACCCTGGGCTTCGTATGAGGAGGCGCACACAAACAGAACGTATACACTTAGGTGCACACGCACTTCGCTGAAGGTTACATCGAAATCTACACAAACTGAATATGGTTATTAATTTGTGGAAGGATGGAGGTGAGCAACAACCATAAAGCTCAAGGTTTCAGAGAGGCATCAGAATAAATTGCTGCCGAACCACAGGAAGCTGTTTTTCTTCTTCTCCGTGTTCCGGCCTCCGTAAGAAGAATGAATTCCATCAGGTGGAAGTTTAATTCATTTTTTTATTTTGATTAAGTATAACTCACTCTGGGTTTTCTACAGAAGCGTTTAGGTCCAGGCTTCAGGTCCAGAGGGTCAAACCAGTGAGGAAGTATCTATATTCTCTCCAATCAACCAGTGGAGGTCAAGTCAACTGGCTGTTTTCATAGTTTCTATATGTAAATAAATATGGACGACACATTTCCTCTTCCTCCTGTTGTACAAACATGAATCTCAAATATCTCAGGTACTTTACTGCATGTTGTGATTTTGACTTCATTTGGATCCAGAGTCTATTCAGTTGTTATCCGGGTGTTGAGCCACTTTACACATTTTTCATAATATTAATTGACTCCTTAAAACCAAACTCGTCAGATCTATATTTATATAAAACCGTATTTGGACTTTTCAGTTTGGTCCTTGTTCCATCCACTAACATGGAGGAGGCAAGGTTTCTGACCTATTCTGCAGTAGGCCACCAGGGGGCGATCCAGATGACTTGGCTTCACTTTTTGACAGCTGTCAAAATTCTATCTATCGATCTATTTATCTATCTATCGATCTATCTCTACATGTATCCTTTAATTCAGACGTATGTTGTGATGTAAGAGTTCATCGTTTTTTTCACACATTTAAAATTTGTACTTGTAAATTTTGGAAAATATTCCACGAGCCCGTCTGACAGTTGTTTTAAAATCTTTTACCGATTTGCTCAGGGACATGAACCCTCAGCTTTTCAGAATAAAGCTCAGCCCGTGTGTAGAGTCCAAGCCCTGAGTGTTCAGATCTCTCCTCAGACCACACGAGGGCTCACTGACCTCCTGCACCTGTGGACGCCCAAAGACTCTTTATTACCTCTCTCTCTCTCTCTCTCTCTCTCTCTCTCTCTCTCTCTCTCTCTCTCTCTCTCTCTCTCTCTCTCTCTCACATGTCAGGCCCAGCAGAGACCAAACATATTCAATTACACTCAGATAGCTGAGCAGATTACAGGGTTCACGTCGAGGCAGCGCCGCCCACAGTGGAGCTCACCGGACAAACTTGCTTCTCTGCAGAATTATTTTTATCACATGAAAGAGTTCGACAGTGAAGAAAAGGAGCCGAGCAGCGATTTGATCTTTTTTTTAATGTCAAACAAGTCCAACCTTATGCAAATCTAAATCCTCGACACGTTTCTAAATCACGTTTTCCAGATTCCAGCTGCTGGGCTCCCAGGCACCGAGCAGCAGAAACCAGGTGAGGTCAGATTTCCGGTCAGACTCTTGACCTCAGGGTCACGGAGCTGAATGTTTGTTTAACTTCCTGTTCTGTGTTTGCCCGGCTCCGCCTCCCACACGCCTCCTCAGGACGTTCTGAGAAACATCATCCGTGCAGCGCTCACGCGTGACTCAGCTGCGTGCGGGTGTGTTTGTGTACATCCTGAAGAATTTTTACAAACATACAAAGCAGAGCCACGCTGCCGTGAGGAATGCCGGCCTGCTGGCTGGGCCGGGTCCCGGTGTCGGGTTGCAGGAGGAGTTCCCGGCTGCGACCCGAGCGTATCTGTGTTTGTTTTATGTCACAGCCCCTCCCTCCGGAGACATGTCAGTCCAGAGCGCCTGAGGGGATGAAACCTGAGATAGGAGAGAGGTTAGCAGTAAACAACAACTCCTTTATGAGGAGGCGCAGGCTGCAGAGATCTGAGGGAGGCAGACACAAAGATTTGCTGGTTAGGGCAGTGGCTGCTCCCGAAAGGGGTCCCGACAACCCTGGGGGTCCTTGGGGGGGGGGGGCAGGTTGAATATCAGATAAGATTTAAGATGTGATTGTTCTCTGACAAACATCTAGAAGAAACTTTAAATCGTTGGTGGTTAACGTTTCTAATTTCATTTGATCGGTGATCGAGAGGCAAACTACTGTAAATGAGCCAGAGGTAGATCTATGAGCTGGTTTTCATCTGCTTCAGCATGAATATATCATTAATTAGATCATATCACACACTATGAAACATTATCTTTATTGCTATTATATGTATTGATATATAATTTATAGGCTAAACTAAAGAGAGCCAACTTAAAGTAACGTCAATGTTGGAAAACAAGCGAATTAAGTTAGCAACACATTAGCAACACAACCCAATAGGCCACAGAGTCCAGCCTCCTCCATGTTATTTGACAGGACATGGACTACACATAAAGAATTGCAATACTCATCATATATGTTTCCCAAAGATGGTTTCTGTCATTGTAGGAAGTTCTCATCACATTTGATGTTTGTGTTTCCGATCAGTTGTTAAACCAGTGTGAGACGTCTTGATTGACAGCTGAGACTGACTCACGATTGGCCGAGCACGTTGATGGAAGTGTTTACATCCAGGATATTTTGGCTTCAGTTTTTCGGAATCGTGGGAGGAAGTGGAGACGTGTTGTCCGTCTTTATTTACAGTTGTCATACAAGGAAAAAACAACAATGTAATATTTTTAAATTGTATTGCTTAAAAATATAAAACACCCACTGATTTTCTTCTGTATAATTTGCTTAAATGTTTAAATAACTTAATTTAAATAAACATATTTGGCTTTGATCTTTTTACATTTGTTTAAATATCTCGTGTGTGATTCGCCGCAGCTTTGGAACTTTAGGTCTTACTGGCTGTGAAGTTGATTTGCTGTGGAACCAGCTGCTCCTCCGCACAGCAGACTGGTTTATCTCCAGCCTTTCTCTCCCCCTGTGAATAGAGTTCACTCTTTTCTTTTGTTGTTAAACGCAGCCCCTACAGTCCAGCCCCTCCCCCCTATGCCCCCCCCCCCCCGTCCCTGCTCTCTTTCTCTTTCTTTTTTCCTCCCTCTCTCTCTCTCCACCCATCCTCCCATCCCTCACTCATCCATCCAGGGTGACGCCAGCGCCTCTCACCCCGCCCCGTTCAACTCAGTCCACCGCGTTCATTTCATTCCTGCTCCCATTCCGCGCATATTTCGCATCCTTGGAGAGACGCTGCGCATTTTACGCACCCAGCGCGCCCGAGCCTGCGCCAGAACCGACGCCGAGCGCGGAGCGGAGTTGCCGGCGGGTTTCCCCGTGCAGTGAGCGGCCCGGATCCGGGGAAAGTGTGGGAATTAATCCAGAAAAGAGGCGCACGAATCGAGGTAAGTTCCCAAGGAGGAGTCCCCCCCCCCCCCCCTCTCTTCCTCCTCCTGCGTACGGAGCTGGAAGCCCCCGGACGCTCCGCTCGTTCTCTAAACCGCGAAGTGGCCAAATCGAAACAAATATCGGCGACATGGCGACTCTCGGTTTCCTCGTCGCGTTGACGTGAAACCAGTGGAACCAGTTGATGAGTGCTGGCAGCTCGGGATCCAGGCTCCACAGTTTCCCCCTCGTTTTCCTCCCGACACCTTAAAAAACAAAACCTCGATTCCTGTCACTTCTCGCCCGCGTTTCGCTGGATTTACGCACAGAGACGCAAATTTCATCCAGAGTTTCCTGCGTAATGTAAAAGAGGTGGATGAAAACCAATGGGCTGCAGAGAGAGAGGGAGAGAGAGAGAGAGAGAGAGAGGGAGAGGGAGGTTAACAAAGCTGGGAGTGAATGGGGGACTTGTTGCATCGGCGGGGTTTTCTCTCTTCCTGCACAGGCCCCAGTCACAGGCGCAGGCCAGAGGCTGAGAACGTGCACACAGCAAGTGTTTACCCAGCGGACAGTGCACATTATCCGGCATCACACAGGCAGCTGCTCCGCTCCCCCCCCCAACCAGACACCTCCAGGAGACCCGGGCAGGTTTCTGTCATCAGCCCCAACGCGCTGCCTCGAATCAGCCTCTAATCACATCACATCAGGTGTGTGTGAAGTTTAGGCTGATTCGTAATAATGACAGAGTAATACTCGAAAATTTAGATATTTCTGTAATTCAATTAATGCGAATGATTCGAATGATCAATTTATCTCCTTCTGAAAACTCATTTCTCATCATAATCATATAAATATAAGTTTCTGTTCCTATACGCAGCTGCTGCTATTAATAATTCATTACAACTTATATTTAGTGAGTTTTCTGTAATGGATTTATTACATTGATTCAAATTAGTTATTCTGTGTCCTTCCAAAGACTCTTCATACATATATGTTTATGTTGCTATACGCAGCTGCTGCCTGTTATTGAAAAATGAACCTTAATAATAGGTTACAATTAGTATTTAGTCAGTTTTCTGTCATTGATTTGATGCATCAGGTCAAATTAGGCCTTTTTAATCTCCCTTTAAAGACTCAAACTGTTCCTTTAACATTTCATTTCACATCATATATGTTTTGAGAGTGCGGTTATTGATAACTATAAGTGATAACAGCTCATATTTGTGAGTTGTCTGTCGTTGATTGGAATGCATTGATCGTGACTTAAATTCGTTTTCTGAGATTGATTTAATGCATCGAGTCAGTTTAACTATTTTTATTACACATCATATATATTTTGCATTTCTTGGAATTATTGAAATATAGAGTTTTCTGTCAGTAACTTAATGCATTGGGTCAAATTACTAATAATAACTGTATCTCCTTCTAAAGACTCGGCTTGGTGTAACTTTTCATTTCACTTCAGATATATACATGAATATGAATATGTATGTACATTTCTGGTGATTGATAATATTAATTAAAAGATTACAGCTCATAATTCAAGAGTTGTCTGTGATTAATTTAATCAATTTGTTCAAAACTAGTCATTTTTATCTTTTAAAGACAGCGCAACATTTTATTTCACATCATAAACTATGTATAATAATCCTGTGTTAGCTATTTTTCCTAAGAACTTCCCCTTCGACATCCCATAATATCCCCCACATGGGCTTGTGGTTGTGGTTTGTCTTGTTTCCTTTGGAGAAGCGATTAAAGGTCTCGAGCCTCTAGAACAAGAGACGTGTCGTAATGCAGGAGAAACCACGATGTAATAATTGGGAGAGAAAATTACAGACCTGAGGAATAGAAATAGAAGATGACAGAAGGGGTGGAGGGGGGGGGGGGGGGGGTTAAATTCAGTTAATTCAACTTCTGCTGGAGTTGATGTGTAAAAATTCAACTGTTGAATGTTGGAGGTAAATTATCGTTATTATAATCACGAGGAGTTAATGACGGATTTTAACCTGTTAAAACTGCTGCTCAACGATTTGTGTGTTTCTGTTCATAAGTTGTTTTCATAAGCAAATAGTGAAATATGCTTAATTAAAGTCCATCAGTGTGTTTGAGTGACTGCAGCAAGTTAAAGCTCCTTTTGCCTCAGAAATGATTAATTGATAATAATCGGTTTTTAAACCACAGCATCTGATCTAACGTTGTCAGAATCACACAATATGGAAGTTTCCGGACTCTGTAAATGTTCGTGTATGTTTTGTAGAAGAAGTTTTGATTCATCTGTTGCAGCAACAACACAAGTATCTGTCAAAAGGAAATATAGATTCAAACACATAAATCATTTTTTTATAGTTAAAACCTATTCAGAATGTGTTTATTGTGACTGTGGAGCAAATTAAGCCAAGTGTGATAGTGTAACAGAGGAAGGAGGTGTGTGTGTGTGTGTGTCTGTGTGTGTGTGTCATTGTCTTTTGCTGTGTCTAGGCTGGTGAGTGTACAAAGCTTTGTCAGTCACCCTCGGCAAACAGCCCCCCCCCTCCCTCCCATCGCCCCTCCACTTTCCTCCCCTCCCCCCCCCCCCCCCCATGTCTCTCCCTCTCCAGTCCGTTGACATCTGTTTTGAGTGTTTTGTGCACCTGTAGAGACCAAGGAAGTGTGTGTGCGTGTGTGTGTGTCTGTGTGTGTGTGTGTGTGAGGGAGAAAGAGGAGGAGGAGGCGAAGGGAGGTGCAGAATGCAAATCCAGGCGTTTGTTCTGGCCTAAGCAACGCAGACTGACTGACTAACGACCATTTGGTGTGTGTGTGTGTGTGTGTGTGTGTGTGTGTGTGTGTGTGTGTGTCTTTGCCTCTTGCTGTCCAGGCCAGGCAGGCCCATTGTTGCGGCAGCAACAGGCGTCGGTGGATGAGGACGCACCATATGGCCTCTGTGTGCTTTAGTCACAACCGCTGTGTACGTGCGCGTGCTCGTGTGTGTGTGTTCATGTGTGTGTTCATGTGTGTGTTCATGTGCTCCACCAGTGCTGTCACAATATGGTGCGGTGGTTTGGAGGCGGCCGGCTGCTCGCTGCCCTTCCTCCTCTCTCTCCTCTTTTCATCTGTCGTCTCATTTCGAGACAGGAGGACAGAATCCGGCACACAGATTTTTACTGACGTGGGATTAGGTGCAGTAATCTGCCCGGCATGAAATTATGTCTTGTGTCGTCCAGATGTCGGCACATGCTGCTAATTTGATTTATTCAGAATATGTCCGTCTTGTTTTAGAGTTTTGAAAAAGGATAAACTGGAGCTTGAATCAACAGGTGATTCATCTGCTCACTGAGACCGGAGCGTTTCTTATTCATATTATTCAGGATATTCCTTTTTTAACACGGTTCCCTTTTAATTTAAATTTTGAAACCTGTGTCCCAGCAGTTTGATTTATTGTTTTTTTTTTAATACATCTCCGACTCCTCCCGCTCCGGCAGGTTGTTAAATCTCTGCTCGTTCGTGTGGAGACTCGCCTCGTGTGTGTCAGGAGGTTAACACACAAAGTGTAGAAGAGCGAGAGCTGCGTGTAATGACATTTAGGAGCTGGTTTGTTAGAGCGACAGCGCAGAGTGTGTGCGGGGGGGTGAGTGGGTGTGTTCGGGAGGGCAGGGGGGCAGTCAGGGTGTAGGTTGGGGGGACAAGGAGGGTGGTGCGGGTGGGGTCGGCTTTGTTTAGGTGCTGGGGGAACAATAGGCATCCTCTTGGGTGGGGTGGGGTGCAGCCGGGTTGTGTGTGGGTGGGGGGGCACGAGTGGAGCCAGTACTGGCTCGTCTGGCGGCCTCGTCTCCACGTCTGTCCGTCCCTCTGTCCCTCAGACGTCCACACTGCAACGCAAATAACATCACAAACACACATCATCCAAACAACACATTTCAATCTGACTGGTAACGCAAAGTGTCAGTTGCTCCCGTAGTCCTCCGGGGGGGCGAGAGTGAAGGTGGAACATTCTGCCGTGAACAGGCTGCGTAAAGAGGTGATAGTGTTAAACTGATAAAGTTGTGATGCCAACGAAATCTCACACGTGTTTTATTTCCCTGTCAGACGACTGAAAGGGAATAAATCACCTTTAGAGTTGTTGAGATAAATTTAGCTTTATAAAGAAAACAAATGAAAACCTTTTGCGATTTGTCTTTAATCCCAGATTCCACTTGTTTTTAATGTTTCAAACAAACACCAGGAAGTCCACATGTTAATGTTGGACATCTAAAACCAGAGAGAGGGACCCTACGTGCACAGTGAGCGTTACTCAACAAGTGAAGCCAAGTTTATCAAAGAAATCTGCACAGGCGGGTCGCACCACTAACCTGAACCAGTGGTGCTGGTAATAAACCATTTCTCCCAGCAGCAGTTTAATCAAAAGAGGAGGAAGACAGTTCAGTGTCTCTCTGTCATGTCCGTGTGGACGTCCCACGTTTAGAAACCAGGAAACACTGGGACAGTATTTTAAAAAGTGGACATGACGAGACCAAGCAACCTTCCACGGGAAGTCAGAATCAACCTCTCTGCTTCCTGATCGCAGCAGGAAGTGAGCAGGAAGTCTAGATTTCTACTACTTCCTGGTTTCCTAGGAACTGACACGATTAGACAGCGAGAAGCAGGACGTCAGCTGACTCCGGTTCTCTCACTGTGGAAACATGTTTCTGTCTTCTGCTGCTCGGACACCGATTCCTCTCGGTTCTTTGTTCTCTGATATTCACAACTCAGTAGAAACCAAAGAATTATCAACTGGATGAAACGTTCAGCAGCTTTTACTTTGCCTGTTTTGTTAAGATGATTGTGAGATGAAATATTAATGTCTCTTCCCTCAGTCTTAGTATTTATTAGCTGTAAGAAAAAAAAAGAAAGGCAGTTCAATTGAATCCGCTCAGAGGCTGGTGATGAAATCAACATCTTCCTCCGGTTTCCTCTAAATTAAAAACCTAAAAGAAGAATGATCTCAATTTGAAGTTGATCTGATGGAAGCCCTGGTACAAGTATATCAAAGTAAAAATGTGGAATATGGCCAAAATGGCCACTAAATGCAAAATAGCAGGCTTCCTGTTTTTGTGAAGATCGGTGAATGTGAACACGTTCTGGGGGTCTCGGGGGGGGGCACCATTGAGACATTTTGCGACGTCCATTGAAAATTCCTCCAGAATACAACAATGTGCACCACTGTCTAGCTTTCTGCAAATATTGGTAAGAATTTGAGCATGTTAAAGCCCTCAAAAGGCCAATTCATTTGCCTGAATAATAATAATAATAATAACAATAATAATAATCATTGCAATTTCAATAGGGCCTCCCACTGTCAGTGCTCGGGCCCTAAATAATGAACAAAATAAACTTTGTGATTGACTTTGATCAGCGAGAGCTCCCATGACGCGGTGAAACCTCCTGCTGAGTTCTGACACCGGTTCAAATCCACAAGGCCGCCGTCAGGAGGAAGCCCTGAGGTTCACACCATCCTTCTACAGAATGTCAGGAGAGTATCCGGAGTTTTCTCGACTGAAAGCAGATTCACAGATTCAGTTTTTGGGGGAAGATGAACAGGAAGTGCTCGGTCCTTAAATAACCTGCCTCACACAGACTGCGGCGGGTTTACGGGGACGCACGTCCTCCACGTTCCTGCCTCCTCACCTGCGTCTGTCTAAATAAAGCAGAATCCAAGTCCTAATGGACCAGGGCTGGAAAACACAGTTCAGAGGCTAATTCATTTTTAGTGTGTGTCTGTGTGTGTGTGTGTGTGTGTGTGTGTGTGTGTGTGTGTGTGTGTGTTGTGTTGTGTGTGTGTTGTCAGCGGTGGAGAGCAGCAGAGCCTGTGTTAGATGGACTGGATGTAATTGTAGTGGTGAGTGGATTGATGGAGTTCACTGTGCAGCCATAGATGTTCCTGTACTAGGTGTGGAACAGGACACACACACACACACACACACACAAACTCACACACACACACACACACACAAACACACACACTCTGCACATGTGGTCCCTGTCTTCGCACAATGTTCCTGAATTCACACTTATTAAATGGTGTTGGTATTGCTGTAACCTCGCCAGGCCGGTCTTTCTTCTGTTGTGGGTGTGTGTGTGTGGTTGTGTTTGTGTGTGTGTGTGTGTGTGTGTGTGTGTGTGTGTGTGTGTGTGTGTGTGTGTGTGTGTGTGTGTGTGTGTGTGTGTGTGTGTGTGTGTGTGTTTCTACGTGTGACACCAAACCCACCCTCCCCACTGGGAATGGCTGGATAATGGCTGATTCTGACTCAGCAGAAACTTGTGGCAGAAGAAGAAGAAGAAGAAGAAGAAGAAGAAGAAGAAGAAGAAGAAGAAGAAGAAGAAGAAGAAGAAGAAGAAGAAGAAGAGGAGGGGACATAGGGAAACCGGGACGAGAGCTGCTGGTGAAACCTTTCTCATATTTCCAGGAGGAATAAGCACTTCACTGTATCAGTGAGCAATCTGTGGCAAATGACTGTGAGTGTGCATAAATGGTAATGCTCCTGTGAGAGGAGATGGTGAAGTAATGAGGCGCACGCGGTGAAACCGGGCGTCCTCTCCTCTCACAAAGCCCGTCCCTCCGTCTTTCTCTGTCCTCCTCAAGTGGGACACATGAAAGGAGCTTTGCTGGTTTTCTTTTCACCGACGCGGCCCAGTGAATATCCGTCTTTGTTTATTAAAACACGAAAAAATCAGGTCAGAACGAATCCGACCAACTCGAGACTTTCATAAAGGTGATTATGTTTTCTTCTTCCCCCGGCTTTGAGCGAGATGAACGAATCAGTAATGGATTAATTGAAATCGTGATCATCTGAAGTGAGAGTGAGCGGCGAGACAGAAATCACGAGTTATGGCGCAGGACAAAGTCGGCATCAGAAGATCAGTCGGGCGATGAAACCAATAATCCACTCTGGGCTGCGGGGACTGATCACAAAAGCTAGAAACCCACGAATGGACCAGGCTTCAGTTCTGACCTGATTTGAATATGTGAGCCATGAACCGATATGAAGCGCTGATAGGCTCGCTCGTCCCTCAGTGCAGAGGAGAGATAGTATTCAGCCTCTCTCTTCACGCTGGGTCGAGGCGGTCGGGAGGTCGGAGCAGGTCACTCAGGATTCCTCTAAAGAAAACCTCTGTTTCAGAATCGAACGTCTGCAAACCGTCACATGCTCGTGAGAAAACCGGCTTTTCTCAGCTTGTTGTTCTGTTTATATTTTGCCCTGCACACAAATGCTGTTGTGTGTCTGTCTGTGTGTGAGTGTGTGTGTGAGTGTGTGCGGGTCATAAGTGCACACTCCAGCAGAGTGAATGCACATAGAATACACTGAGGATGCTTTGATCAAGTTATTTCCAGAGGTCGACAGGGACACAAATCCTCATATGACCGCCGCCATGAGAGGCCACGTGTGGTTCACCCGTCCTGACCCCCCCCCCCACCCCACCCCACCACTATTCAGCAATGAGTTTAGCTGATGACTGGAGATGTGAAGCTTGAACACGTGGAGACACATCGAGTCATCTTCAGCCGATGTTGGTGTCTAATGTGAAAGTCGTGCTTTTTGAAAAACGGAACCAGAATTCTACACATTGGCTCAGAGATAATTGGATTGGATTTAAAACATTCATTTTTTTTCTGTTCTTTTTGTTGATGCCAATGTTTGAAGATACCTGCTTGGCTTTGACCCCTTTATCTCTGTTATGCCAAAATAATGTAAATTGTGTCTTTTCCCATCGCAGGCAAAAGAGGGAATGCACAAGGCCTTTCACAAGCGATTCCATAAACATTCATTTGGAAACATATTTAGTATTTTACTGGATCTGCTCCAAAATGTAATGAGTTCCCTCTTTGGTCCACGTATCATCATCACACTGAGTTTCATTGAAACCTGTTTCCTAGTTTTTGCGTCACTCTGCTGACAAACAATCAAATGGAGTGTTGTTGTCGTGTTGGAACTAGAAGTTGTTCAGCTGCTGTTCAGGAATACACATCTCTCTCTGGGTATAGATCACTTTACAGTCAGGGTCTGGAAGCTGTGACTTTCACACAACCTTTACTAGATAAAGCAGAATTCAGGATTAACATGTGCAGCGACCAGAAACAGAAACAGCTGAAAAAACACGTTGGAAAATCATGTTTTGTATAAAAAGTTAATTATGGTGATATCGTGATTTTGCTTTGAAGTAACGTAAGTGTTCTTCAATGATCTATAACCTTGATAAATGAAGCTCCACAGAATCTGTTCAAGCTTCAAACACTGACGTGACATCTGTACGTGAAGAGATGAATCTTCTGTCTCATGGTCCTTGATTCAAAGAGCAAGAAATATAATATATATATCACCACAGATATTATAATATAAATAATTAAAACACGACAAAACTTTGTGAAGTGGAGCAATGTTTACTTTGAAAATTGTTTTGTGTGTCAGTCTGTGTGTGTGTGTGTGTGTGTGTGTGTGTGTGTGTCTGTGTCTGTGTCTGTGTATGTGTATGTGTGTGTGTTCATGTTGGAAACGGTTAAAACAGATGCCGTGGAATGATCCAACAGCAGAATGAGTGAAAGCCACTGACGAGCGTGTGATAACAGCGGACATGTAAACCAACAGAACCCCCCCCCCCCCCCCCCCCCCCCGACGTGAACATACAAACCCATGTCCCTCTGGTAGGGAGGCGCTCACACATCAGAACATTTCATAACAACCTCTTTGGCGCGCGTGTGTGTGAGAATACAGAGGCTTAGCGCCATGCACATTGAATGCACTCAAACACATACATGTACTTGGCGTGTGGAGGCAGCCAGTCAGAGCTGTAGGACAAGATGTGACAGAGGGGGAGCAGGCGAGGCCAAGGCAGCTGCAGGAGCGTGGCTGCGTGCCCTGTGTGTGTCCTCCTGAGTGTGTGTGTCCTCCTGAGGGCTGGCACTGACACCATGAAGCCTGCTGTCCTGGCTGGAGTGGCCCGGGCCTGCCTGGTGACAGAGAGAGGGGGGGGGGCGTTCACGCTGCAGTCGAGTTGTCGGTTGATTGTTGTGTCTTTCCAATGTCCATCTGCTCCCGGGCCCCCGAGGCCTCGCTGTACAGTGGCTCCAGCTATTATTTAGACCCAGAAACTATTTTTCATCTCTGACACGGCCCGGGTTTGAATCTCTGTGCTGGTTTGGGGGTTGGGAACTGGGAACCGGGAACTGGGAACTTGGACTGGGGCTAAGAAACAACCCCAGGGTTTCTTTTCACCACCTAGAAATTGAGACAAAACACATTTCTCAGGGTATTAGACATGGATCAGACACATTCAGGGGACTGATGGCTGAAAATATGTGTAATTTGGATCTAGCAGATTGGAAATTTGCATCAAGGAATCCACAGTTTACATTTATGGAAGTAAAGGGGACCGATGGAGATATGCTCTCTAATGAGCCATTCAAGTTGTGCTGTAGTTTTAATTTTAAATGGATTAAACTGTGTTTTTTCCCATCAAACTACTTAAATCCTCCATTTCCACAGAATTTCTAAGCTTTTTTTCCCACAAATTGCGATCAGGTGCTTCCTGTTTGCTTTAATTACCCCCGAGCTGTGGAGAGACCCTGGAATCCACCTGTGGCAAATTAAATTGATTGGTCCTAGTTTAGGAAGGCACACGCCGCCGCCGCCCGTGTGTACATCTGAGGTCCCACGATTCACACTGCGCGTCAGGACAAAGAGCCAGTCATGACGTCCAGGGGAACTCTCTGAAGACCTCAGCCAGACACAGAGGGGCTCCTTGAGGAGAACCAGAGAGCGTGCAACCTGAGACCAGAGCGCCGGTTCTCCTTTCACCACGACAATGTCCTGAAGCGCTCTGCTGGGCTCTGGGACAAATCTCTGACTGTCTCAGAGCGGCTCGGCCGAAGCTTTGACATGAAGCCAGTAGAACATCTGCAGAGAGAAGGTGGCACAGACACCCCCCCCCCCCCCCTCCCCATCCAATCTGATGGAGAGGAGGAATCCAGATGTGCAGAGCTCTAGAAGACTCACAGCTGTAACTGCTGCCGGAGCTGCTTCTGTACAAAGAACTGAATTATGGGCCTGAATTCATTTGTAAATAAGAATGCCACCGGCTGCATTCCTCTGCCAAGCCCGACAGTTCCCTGAGATTCAATCAAGCTGCACCGAATTTCACATATTCATAGACGTCACTCTCCTCAACATGTCTGCAGTGTTTTTCATTAAGATCCATGAATTATTCCCTCGGTAATTGGTGGAAATATCTCACAGTGTTAAAGACGGAGAGAAATGCCTGTGTCCGCCCCTTCTCCAGATCCACAGAGGAGTTAATTGGTTCTTTCTTGGCTCCGGTCGAATCTTTCATGGAAATACGTTCATGGTATTTTTGGTGGAATTCGACCGATGAAATTCCAACCAACCAATTAAAACAGACCGGGGCCAATGAGTCCTTGGTGGAGTTAATGAGGTTTTAAACAATGAAGAGGTGAATGACACAAAGAAGAAGGAGTCATCCACAACTCCCCCCCCCCCAGCTCCGCACCGTACAGACACTGTGATGATCGCGGTGAAATGACTTGAGGCTCCTGTAGTTGTTCTGATCTTCATGAATCCATCGTGTTCGTGTGTTCTACCTTCTACCAGCTGGTTTTCTAACAAACCATTGAGAAGAAGAAGAGCTGTCAGTCAACTGAAGCTGCGTCTCACTTCAGGGGGCGGAGCTTTGATCTTCAGCCGCCATAGTCGACTCCTCCTTCACCCTCTGCGTTGACCACGTCGGCTTATTGCATCACCAGCTTGTTCCGCCCTTGAATATGTTGAAAAGATGATTTATTTTAAACACGTGCACTTTATTTGAGGTTTGGTTTGTTTTCCGTGGTTTTGAGATTATAGAGTAATTTAATATCTTCCATCTTGACGTCACTGGAGTCCGGTCATTTCTCATATCATCCCTTTCATCCTTTATATGGCTAATGTGTTACATGAGCTCTGTCTTGGTCTCAGCTGCTTCACTGCTCCACCTCGCTGTTTGTTGGCGTCCATTCATTTTCAAAATCTCCACATGAGAACTGGTTTTAATTTGGTTTCACGTTCATGTGAATTATGTGAGATTGGCTTTATTGGATCATCTGCTGGTTTCATGTGTAAAGAAAGAGCTGCGTATGTTTCTGCTGCTTTATTTGACTGATCCTTTATTGTAGGAGCTCATGTGAACTCTTTGCAGAACCCAGGGTCAGAGAGAACTGAACATCGCATTGATATTCAAGGTTCAGTTTTACTCTATCTTTTAAATAACATACAGTCATATAAACCATGACCTTCTGTGCAGTTTAGGAAGTTTCAAAGCTCCAACATGTGAAGAAGAATAACAGAAGCAATTCACGTAGATACAAAAGAGACAGAATGTAAATGAAGGAATTTAAATCCCATTGAGTTTTAGAGTATCTGGATTCTTCTTGTTGCTTCGGCATTGACCCTGAACACTGTTCTTAAAGTGGTTATTTGAATGTGTGCACAAATTAATTATTTATTTCACAGACCATAACTGACTGAAGGGGGGGGGGGGACATGAAGATAATCACAGACACCAGTTGTCAGTGACGTGGCACATAGAACTAGCCACCGGGGACGTATCTGTCCTCAACTCTTTGGTTACACAAAGACCTGAAGACGCACAGCAACGGTCCCTACAGCCCAACAAGAACTCACAATCACCCCAACAAGTCCCTGTGAGGCCCACCCGGTCCTGGGCCTCCTCCCAAGTCCACAAAGCACATGACCTGTTGAGTGAAGAGTCAGAAGCTGCTTCACTGATCCACAACCAGATTCAAACTCAAGTCGCCCCCTTCAAAATCTGAGGATCGACTAATTGTTCCTGCTCCACCGCCTGTAGCCGCTGAGCTTGATCTTAAGCTCAAACAGAAGAAACCAACTTGACCACAATTTCGTGAGATGTTCATTAGTTACAGTTTATTGAGGAAATACATAGATTTGTCTGGAATTGGGTTTCACAGCAGGAGCGGTTCGGAAAAACTCCCTTTGAATCAAACACGATCAAAGGCTCTGTAGAGTGTGAAGGATCCTTGGCTCTCGCTCAAACAAACAAACCCTGCACTCGGGGAAGAGGAAATGAATCTTGAATGAATCTTTGTTTGAATGGAAAACTGTAGAAGGGAGGGGGGGGGGGGGGGGTAAGAGAAGAGGGAAAGAAAGCGAGGGCGGTGAGTCGGGAGAAGAAACGGAAACGAGGGTAAACAGAACATGAGGACAAACTGGGCAGCACATGTCCTCTCGCGGAGTGGACGGGGTTCGAATGTGTCCAACATGTAGCTCGCGGCTTTGCATGCTTCATTTGTATGTGTGCACATTGTCAAGTGTAATTGTGTTGAAATTAGCCAGGCAGACCCACACACTTGTGCAGGCTGTGGCAAGGGACCGAGCCCTGGGAAGTGTGAACAGGAGAAGACCAGACAAAATGACATGTGTTCGCCCGAGGAGCTGGCACTGTAATTGTGTGTGTTTCCATGTGTGTGTGCATATGTTTGTGTGTGAGTGCAGTGTGCGCCGCGCCAACCCTGCTGTTTACCATGGGGGATTTTTTTTTGAAGAACTCTAGGCAGCTGGCAAGCCCCCATCAGTTTTCCCTCTTTTTTTTTGTGGTTTTTAAATCTGCTCGTGGTTGTGTGTGGTAGTTGTGTGTCCGTCCGTCCGTCCGTCTGTCCCATTCACTTGCTCCACTTGTGTGCATGTGGATTTTATGTTCCGCAAACACAACAGTTTAACAAAATAGGCAATTTCCCACTTGAAAAGAAGCAATAATTTCCCTCTATCACCTGGGACGCAGGCTCTCGACCGACAGAATCACAATTTAAAGCTTCTTTTTTTATCGGTTGGGAAAATATCAGCATGAATCACGAACCTCCAGCAGGGAGAAGAGAAAGACCCGCTCTGTTCGCCTTGAGCTGGAAATGAAATTCTCCTGTTGGCGTCTGTACCATCGACTGTTCATAAAGATGGAGGACGATAGTGTTGAACGCTGCCATCCAGCGCCTGTGACATCACTTAGTCTGTGGAGCCGTCATCTGTCAATCATGATGTTTCAGCCCGTTTTTATAGAAACATCTTCGAGAAAAACATATTTAACGCGTTTGACTTTTTAGTTTGGTCCATGTTCCATCATCCACTAACATGGAGGAGGCAGAGGGTAGGACACATACTGCAGCCAGCCACCAGGGGGCGATTGACACATCTGTCCGCACCTTTATACACTGAACTTCTTGTTCTTCTTGTTCTTGTTCTTGTTCTTGTTCTTGTTCTTCTTCTTCTTCTTCTTCTTCTTCATCATGATGAACATTGGCAGGGCTGATTTGCGATTTAAATCTTATTCGTTGCGGTTTGTTGTGTTTCAGTCACGAATGTTTGCACGCACGACAATGTGTAACCCTTGAACTTCAGCTAACAATAAAATCGTTCTCTCTTCTTTCCATCTCAGGGTTCCTGCCGCCGGCCGTCGGACATCGCACCAACTCGTGGAGTTTTTCTACAGCCGGACATCGGCCACTTCGGGATCACGCAGTTAGCGTTAGCATTCTGCGTGAAGTAGCTCGCAGCTGGCTGCTCCTGCTGGGGGTTAACGATCGACATTAGCGTTGCTGTTAGTTTGACCTAACATTACCTACTTAGCATCAAACCATTAGCGTAACTGCTGAGTGCACGAGTTGGGCTTGTTGACGTTAGCTGGCATCATGGAGCGCAGCAGCTGGAGCGGCAGCGAGAGTGGCGGGGAGGACATGGACCGACTGAGCGACTCAGGAGGGGACAAGACCATGGACGGGGACCCGGAGGGGGTCTGGAGCCCCGACATCGAGCAGAGCTTCCAGGAGGCCCTGGCCATCTACCCGCCCTGCGGGAGGAGGAAGATTATACTGTCGGACGAGGGAAAGATGTACGGTGAGTAACTGGGAATGGAAACAAGCATTTTCTTACCAGTTTGAAAGTTCTGCTAAACCAACAGCTCCAGATACAAAACATTTTAATGATGTAAAATAGAGAAAGAAGCTTATTTTCTCAGTGGTGAAGCTCTTAGTGGCTTTAGAAACTATTCAGACCCCTTCACCTTTTCCATATTAGATTTTTAAATGGATGAAATTGCTATTTTTGCCGATGAATCTACTCTTACAAATCTTAAATGTGAATTTATTAAAAAGCTCTCATTTGATAATGTCTTCAGACCCTTAATTCAGTTCTTTAACGGCTCTGAGGCATCAATGGCGGCTTTGAGTCTTCTTCAGTGAGTCTCCACGAGTTGTGAACGCTGGATTTGGACTGTTAATCCTGGAGAATCCTCTCAATCAGATTAAAGAGGACGTGTCTGTGAGCGTCTCTCTGCAGAGACCAGGTTTTCAAAGGCTCCTCTGGGAGTTGTGTCCAGCGCTGTCCTGGATAGATGCTTTGTGTCTTTGTTGGGCAGAATGGTGAAGTGTCACCCCGGCCTCAGGTGATGTGCACTCCCTGTCTCTGCTGCTGAGAAGCTGCTGATCTCATGATGCTGCCTCCACCACAGTGACGGTGGCAGCCTGGTGAATAACAGGAGCTTGTGCTCCCCAGACAGCTCCTCTGCAAAAACAGATGGATTTTGAAGTCATCAGAATCCTTCATGCTGTCACTCCTTTAATTGCTCTCTAACAAACTGGAAGCAGGCTGTCACATGGCTTCTGTCTGTCCACTCTACCATAAAGACCTGATGGATGAAGAGCTGCTCAGAGGAGCCTTCTTCCATCTCTGCAGACGACCTCTGAAGTCACCGAGTCCTGTATTTCACAACAAAATTGGCGACTAAACATCGTTTTTATAAACTTGTGTAAAGCTGTTTTAAAAAGGGGATTTTCTCCCATTGCTATTAGAGTTGGAGTTTCTCTTTTTCATCTCACCTGTCTTGTTCACCTGGGTTTCAAACTTCCATCACTGACGATCAGAGCCGATAGAAACCTGCTTCAACTGCAGAGTCCTTTGACTCGGGAGTGAATGCAGATTGAATCCATTCCCAGTGGTGTTAGTGTTCTTTTTTCACGATTATAAAAGTTTAGAAAATGGTTTTAAACCACATTTTTAACGTCGACAGAGAGTTCCTTAGTTTCCACAGGTTGGTTTGTGTGTCGACATGCATTGTGTGCATTGTGGGAACTTTATATACACACATGTTTGCCTTTTTAAACGTTATCCCATCAATTCAATTTGCCACAGATGGACTCAAGTCAAGTTCTGGACTCTGTGATGCCACAGAAAAACATCTGACTAGTCTAAATTAGTATTAGTGATAGTATTAATTGTGATGTGCTACATGTGTTTGAGTGTTAGCGATCGTTGATCTTTAACTCGACGAGTATCTGACACTTGTTAGAGTATTTAAACATTAAGTGAGGAGCCATGTGTTCAGGGTGTGAATCACTTTGATCGTTAGTCGCTAATTGGCACGTTGCGCGTTGTGGTAGAATGTAACGTCTCCGCACCGTGTGATTGGTCGAGAGGCGGAAGTGTTCGCTGTGAGAGACTCGAGGATCCGAGCGTGGACGGTCGAGACTCAGAGATATAACGTGTAAAAGAGAGAGAGAGAGAGGAAGTAGAGGCTGTAGGTGCCTGTGTGTGTACATGCGTGACACTCAGAGGGAGTGTGTGTGTGTTAGTGTGTGTGTGTGTGTTTGTGCGTGTGTGTGTGTGTGTGTGTGTGTGTGTGTGTGTGTGAGTGAGTGAACTAATAAAGTGATGAACAGATGGTCCTCTGGCTGCCACCAGCTGTGCCTCCCTCCCTCCCTCCTCTCTCTCTCTCTCTCTCTCTCTCTCTCTCTCTCTCTCTCTCTCTCTCTCTCACTGCTCTGATTTTGTAGGTTTCATGTTATTAAATACCTTTTTAATATTCGACTCTTCTTTCCTCATGTGCCCTCGATGAAGCTTTACTTTGGAACCTTGATGGATTTCAAACCATTTCTAATTGTTGAACAACTTTTCCATTTAGACACATTAGTGTTCGTCCCCTTTTCCACCAGTGAAAATACCCACTGACGTGTTCTTGTGTCTGTAGCTGAATAGAAACAATCTGCCTTGTCTGTGATGGTCAGTTACTGGCCACATACTTTTAGACGTACACAGTAATTCACTGACTAATTGAGACTCCTGTTGATCGGCGGGTCTCCTCCTGTCCTCGGCCTCTGTGCCTTGTTCTTTGATGTTTGTTTAGCGTGTTGACTCCGTGTCCGGGTTGTTGACATGTTTATCATCGGGGCCCTAATTACGTTAGACTGGGTCTGTTTTCGGAGGCAGAGCAGAGACGGCGCGAGGGGAGGGGCGTCCAGACCGAGGGGGTTTGAACCGCCACTCAAACATCTGTCCGAGCCCCAATTATGAATCTGTGTCTGGTTTGTTATGTTCAAATTTTGTATTTGCTGCATTCAGTTTTATTTGACTTTTGGGAAACAGGGATTTTTTCTTTTGCTGAACAAACACAGTGATGTTTGTTCTGCTGCACAGAGCTTCCTGTTCCAGTGTTGGTCAGTGTTATCTCTATTCAGTCATTAAAGGCAGTTTTGTGGTTTTCTTGGGCGTCACATTAATTTACAAGAAGATCGTCAGGTGAGTCGTCTGACAGAAAAGAACGAGGTGACTACTGATATGAAGGGAACCTAAACCCCCCCCCCCCTCCACTGGTTACAGGGGGAAAGGGCCCCGAGATATAAAAGAAGGAAAATGTTCGAAAGTGCCGAGATGAACTTAGCAGCAGAGAAGAGTGGAGATCTCATAAATGGATGCATGTAAAAGGCAGAGTGAATGAAAAGGTGAATAATGGAGCTATTATCCTTGGCAAAGGTACATCAGAGGTAGAAAGTAATGGGCAGTGGCTTTGTCCCCTACAGACTCATCGTATGGATCCACCGGACAAATATGAAAGTGGTTTAAATGGTATTGAACCTTCGCTGCCTCTTAAGCCGCGGATCAGGGACTTGATAACACACGTGAAGTCCACAGCCTGCTCTGTGTGTTAATGGAGGAACTGGAGCGTTATGACAAATATCCCTCAAACATCTTCAGCACGAGTCTTATTATTTCAATCAGATCAAATCAAGTTTCTTAATGTGCTGAACATAAAGAAATGAAGAGAAGTAAAAGAATAAACCATAATAAATGTCTGAGGAGAGATTAAAGCTGTTTATGGACGATCAGAGGTCTTGTCTATGGGAACACGTCACTGTGAAGCGACCATCGATCAGATATTCACCGGGTCACAGCAGCGAAAAGGGAAAAGTGAAGTAAAAAGTACAATAGAACCAGAAAGAAGTATAAAATACAAACGTGTACAATGTAAACAAACCTAAACAGAAATCAGATATTGAATATAGACTGTGAACTTGTATCGTGCAGCTGAGTGTTGAAGAACAGAGCTCCAGTGTTTGTGTGTTCCACTGTGGAGCAGACGTCTCCACCTGTTCCACTAAACATTCCCAGGGTTCGGTTATTCTTTAAAAGGAATCGATGACGGCAAACCAATGATTAACTGCGTGGTTATCAGGAGCCGCGGTGATGTCACACTGCACCTGAGAGAAAAAACCAAGAGCTGAGGAAACAGTTAAAGACCCAAACCGGCGCCCGGCGCTACCGAGGCCGAGCCCCGGGACCCGAGCTCGGCCCCCGCGGCCTCTGAGGTCCTCCCGGGGAACACAACAATGCAGGGCACTCCACTGCAGCCTTGTTAGCGGGGCTGTGACCTCCCTCTGAAAGGGGTCGAGTTGTTCTTTAAAGCAGCTGAAGCTCTTAATCACCGGACCGGCTCGTGTGTGACGGGCGGTCGGTGAACGACTGCAGCTTCTTTCCAGAGGAGGGAAAAAGAAAATCGGTACAAAAGCGCTTATTCGCTGAGTGGTTATTTGTTCTCGTCGGAGTTTCGGCGCTCGCTCGGTGACAAGTGAGGAATTAGATGATCATTTGTTTCCAGCGTGGAATCTGCCTCGTGCTCAGCGTTTCATTTCATTTCACCCTTTCATTTTATCACAGAGTCTCGTGTGGATCCTCTTACATGAGAGTGAATCAATGTAAATAAGTGTAGTTCCAGAGCATCGCTTTTTTCCTCAATATCTGCAGCTACAGCCGGTAGAGAGAGAGGGGGGGTGGGGGGGGGGGGGGCTGTTCGTCACACTTAATGACCATCTGACTTTGGCCTTGAAGACTTTCACTGGGCAAGAAGAGAAAGAGAGGAAAGAGAGGGAGGGAGCAGAAGGGAAGCCCATTCACTACGAGAGGGGGCAGAGGTGGGGAAAAAAAGGGAACAGCCAGAACAGAGGATGGATGGAAGGGCGAGGGGAGGGAGAGGGGAGGGTGTGTATGTGTGTGTGTGTACTGGAGAGTTTTTGAGAAAGAGCTGGGTGGGGGGGGGGGATGTGTGCCGCAGGGTTAGTCAAGGATGATAATTCACCGTTAAGCCTCCTAGAAAGACCAGCTGGCCCCTCTGGAGTCAGATGTCAGCCTCCGCAGCCAGGACCCACTCTGCGTGTGTGTGTCTGTGTGTGTGTGTGTGTGTGTGTGTGTTGGCACTCATGCATGTATATACTTGTGTGTGTGTTTGTGCGTGTGTGTGTGTTGCTGTCGTCAGTCGCAGCTTTTGATTGCTAGAAGGAAAACACCTGCATGAGGAGCTGTAGATTTTATCACTCTAAGCTCCCTATCTCAGTGAGAGTGGTCAGAGCACACACACACACACACACACACACACACACACACACACGCACACACCATCTGCTGGTTAGTTAGGCCTATTGTTGTGAGCCATGTGGTTAGTGTGTGTAGAGGTTTGGCTTTGTGCTGATCTTGACCGTCAGTTGGCCAGCTGGCCTCGCTCTGGTTTCCCACTCGGTCGCAGCAGAAAAGACGAAACCGAAAAACAAACTGATCCACAAACAGTGAAAAAATAACTTTCACGTGATCATTCAAAACCGTCTTTGAGTGTGTGAGACTCCAGAGTCCGGACCCGGGTCGTTCTTAAGGGGGCCTCTGCAGAGAGCGGCTCCGTTAATCTGTTAACTAATCTGTGTTTTGTGCGTCGTTGGAAACACACACACTGCTACACAAAGCCTGGTCTCTGTAACAGGTTCTCTGGATGTGACACCGAGGTTCTCTGCTTCTCTTTCTCCCCGTCTTCCTCTCGCCGACTAATCTATACTAGCCAGGTCATGCTGAGTCTGCTGTGCTCCCTATTGAATGGGTTGAATTATTCAGCATTGTAACTGTGTGTGTGTGTGTGAGTGTGCATGGGTGCACACACACACACACACACACACACACACACACACGTAAGCATGGGTACAGCTGGCCTGCTGGTTCCTTTAATCAGGGGACAGCCAGTCTGCATGAATGCCTGTATTGTTGGGTCATGTGTATTCAGGGCCATGGGGTGTGTGTGCCTGTGTGTGTGTGTGTGCGTGTGTGTGTGTGCACGTGAGTAGCGGGCTCAACAGGGGTTCCGTCACAAGGTCGCGGGGTCAACAGCACTGAATCAGGCACTAAGTTGTTTGTCGGGTCATGTGATTTCTGCTTGTGATGTTTTGTGAGAAAGAAAGAGCGTCCAAATGAGTGTTCACGTGTGTGTGTCTGTGTCTGTGTGTGTCTGTGCGTGTGTGTGTGTGTGGAGACCGAAAGCAACGTGCAGAATGTTCTCATCAACACGTCTTGTGTCTTTTCTCCTCCAGGCCGAAACGAGCTGATCGCCAGGTACATCAAACTGAGAACAGGGAAGACGCGGACGAGGAAACAGGTGAAAACCCAACGAGGGCTTTGAATCCAAAAAGGAAAAGATCACAAAGAAAGACAACATGAAATCAGAAGAAACTCTTTAAGTGGTTAGAGTAGAGCCGACCGATGTGAAAACTTTGAATTTACTGAATAAACAATAAAGAAAATATTGTTGTGACCTGTTTTTGTATAAACAGTACGTGACAGAGAGGCTGAAAAGAAACTGAGAACTCACATGAAAAGTCCTTTAACTAATGAACCGTCCATTATCGAAACTGAAATTCAATCAGGATAGAAGCACAAATCCACAGATATCATTCTAAAATCAAGATTCATGAATTATTCCATGATAAATTAATGATAGTGTGTCTTATCGCACATTGTTAAATGTTGTGGGTTCTTCTTCCCTGAAGCGAATCCTCTGTTTGTTCTGAGAAAATCCATCTGGTAGTTTTTGTGTACTTCTTGTTGACAGTCAGACAAACGTGTGAACACACAACCTCTTGGTGAAGGTAACTCATCAACCATTCAATAATTCATACCATTCATATAATATATCATCTTTCTAAGACATTTCTCTTGTGTTGTTCTTTCACTAATCAAAGTAGAAATTTAAAACCTAATGATTCCAAGAGACATACAGAGAATAGAATATTACTATAACTAGCATATCTTCTATTTCCTATTTCTAAGATTAAACGACATAAATAAATATGTTGAGGTTATTAAACATCAGATGTAGTTTCACCATGTGTTGATCTTAATATCTCGGTTCTTGGCCTGTGTTCCCAGGTGTCTTCTCTGGAAAGATGAACATAGATGGTTCTATTCACTGTTGTCAGGGGAGTGTGTGTGAGTGTGTGTGTGTGTCTGTGTGTGTGTGTGTGTGTGTGTGTGTGTGTGTGTGTGTGTGTGTGTGTGTGTGTGTGTGTGAGTGTGTGTCTGTGTGTGTGTGCGCACTCTTCCAGTGTGGCGACAGTCTTTTCATAACCATGGCAACTCACTGTTTAGTCCTTCCTCCTCTCGTCTCTACCCTCCAGCCCCCCCCCACACTTCTCTTACCCTCGTTCTCTCCTCTCCTCTCCTCCTTCATCTCCCCTTCTTTTCCTGTCTCCTTTCTCTCCTCTCTTTTTAATGGGCGCTCTTCCTCCTCCTCTTCCTCTCCTCCAGGTATCCAGTCATATCCAGGTCCTAGCGAGACGGAAATCCAGAGACTTTCAGTCCAAACTAAAGGTAAAAGGTTTTATAATCAGATCCGTCTTTTATGGTTTATTTTAGTCGGTTATTTTTTTTTGGTGTTTTTTTTTTTACATTTCCAGTGTTTTACCAACAAACACATCAGATCAGTGAGGATTAGAACTAATGAACCCAATAAATGACTGTTTTCTGTCTTTTCATGGGATTGTGTTGATGAAAAGAAAAAACATAATCCTTTATAGTCAATTATCCAAAACCATACGGGAGCTCAGACAAGTCATCTCTCCGCTAACGCTCTATTTCACGTTTAATAAAAGTGGAAAAACAATCCTACATCCTCATGTTTAATACAAATTAGACACTCTTACAGGTCAGTCCCCTAAATGTCTGATTTCATCAATATCCAGGATTTATTTCCTGGTGAAAATGTTTTAAAAAAGTGAAAAATACATTTGTGGATCCAGATCCTTATTAAAATGTGATAGCTGGCTCCCTGAGTGATTCACGTGCTTCCATCTGTTCACCAGTGTTTTGTGTAATTTATCTCACAACCATAGCAACAGACAAACAAACAATCTGGGGTGAAAACACAAAGGTGAAAAGGAGATTTAATGGATTATATATCTACACATGTATATTCACCATAAACACCACATTACCCACAGGTCACTAACTTCAGGGGGGGGGGGCAGGAAGCTGTCAAACCCACATGGTTCCTGGTGTTTAGTGTTAAAATCCAACTTGATCCCCTCTGATAACGTTACCACGCCCCCCCCCGAGCAGAGGTTTTTCTGTCAGCCCTAATTAACGTGAGTGAAGCTGCCAATTAGTGAAACTCCAGCTTTTGCAGAGCCTGTGATTCTGTTTCAATCAGCGTTTTGTTGCTTCACGTTTCTGACGCGTTCAGACGTCACAACACAAGTCGACAGGTTAGTGTGACTCGGCTGGAAGTCACTGGTTTAACAGCCTGAGACACAATCCTGTCACTTAGAGCCCAGTCACATTCTACATTAGTGTATGAGACAGGAAATACTCTGAATATTCAATAAATGTTATCAAATCTCGTTAAAAACTAATATTAAGCCTACTTTTTATTTATTGGCAATTAGTAAATTTTTTGCATTGCAGTTACATCCCCTTGCCAATAGGGGGTGCTGCATTTTAGATTCATCAGTTACAATAATTCCAGCTATTTCAAGAATGTCCTGCTTCTCACGTCTCCCTGTGTTCGTCTGTAAGACCAGGACAATAATGATGATGATGATGATGATGATGATGATGATGATGATGATGATGGTGTTTTGTGTCCACGTGCAGGACCAGGGCTCCAAGGACAAAGCTCTGCAGAGCATCTCCTCCATGTCCTCGGCCCAGATCGTCTCCGCCACCGCCATCCACAGCAAACTGCTGCCTGGACTGGTACGAGCCGGCTTCCCCGGAAACGCACAGGTAACAACAACACTGTGGCTGTATAATATATAATATATAATATATAATATATAATATATAATATAGGAAGCACAAGGACATGAATAATTTTTCTATACAAACTAGAAAACACAAATGTTCAGTTTGCTTCAAGGTTTGCAGCCTCGCTTCAGTGTATTCATTATGTGTGTTTGTGTGTTTCTGTGTGTGTGGTGTCTCTGTGTGTGCGCGTGTGTGTGTGTGTGTCTGTGTGTGTGTCTGTGTGTGTGTGTGTCTGTGTGTGTGTGTGTCTGTGTGTGTGTGTGTGTCTGTGTGTGTTCTCAGCTGTGGCAGGGGATGATTCCTGGGGGACAGTCCAGCTCAGCCTCAGAAGAGTGAGTCACCTCAAACACCCTCCTGAATGTGTTACTGACTTTCAGTTTTAAAAGCTTATAGTTAAATATATATATATTTATATATCACTTGAAATATAGACTGTATATAAAGATGGACGTGTCCTTGAATGGTTTTGTTTTTAAATTAGTTAATTGATGATATAAATACAGAGTGAAATGTCATGATTCATCTTTTTATTATCTATTTAGTCGGATCACATCTGTTCGACATTATTATTATTATTATATCGACAAGGAAGAGGAAAATGGCCGCCTTATGAATATGTTCCATTGAATCGCTGTTACACGATCATGTGATGCTGATGATGATGATGATGATGATGATGATGATGGCAGTGAGAGGGGATGAAGCAGCTTTCACTGAACTCCCAGATGCTCTTGACCTACAGAAGTCCTCTCTGGAGGACGTGGGGACAATGTGTCTCTCCTGCTTCAGCCCGTTCACTTGTCTCCTGTTTGTCCCTGTTCCCCTCCAGCATCAAGCCGTTCTCTCAGCAGGCCTACAATGTGCAGACAGCGGGGACCACCACCATCACAGGTGAGAGGATTGTGTGTTTTCTGTGCAGCGGACAGCCCCCCCCCCCCCCCCCCCCCCCCCCCCCCCCCCCCGGTGTGTTCGGAGGTTTGTCCTGTGAAGAGGTCAGAAAGACAGAGAGTGAGGAGTCCTCACCTGTAGTGAATGAAGCTCTGACTCTCCTCCGAGGACGAGAAGATGGACAGACATTAATATGAATTATTAAGAATTGTCAAGTTGTATATTTCTGCTACAGCGTTAGATTTGTGTTAGAGAAACGAAAACCTTTCAACCTCAGATCCACAGAATAAAGGAGCCAGAGACTCATCACCTCCCCCCCCCCCCCCAATCTTCTCTATTAAGGCTGAATATGCCTTCTGTTAAGATTGGTGCAATTATTTATATTTAATGCTAAATCTGTCACCCTAAAAACAGTGAATAATAACTCTATTTGATGGAAAGGTTGTTGTTAGCTGCAGATTAGCCTCCTCTGTGATTTACGTGCTAAACCCACAATGCTAGCTACCTGCAGCCAAAGAATGATTCCTGCATTGGTGAAGCCAGGTTTAACTCTGTGTGTGTCTGTGTGTGTGTGTGTGTGTCTGTGTGTGTGTGTGTCCTCTAGCCTACGAGCCCCCCCTACTACCCAATCGCACAGAGAGCCGGCGTGGCAGGGTCGCTCCATCGGCACCACAAACTACGACTGGTGGAGTTCTCATCTTTCCTGGAGACACAGAGGGACCAAGAGGCTGTGAGTCACACACAGACACACACACACACACGCACACACAGACAGAAACACACACACGCACACACACACAGTAAACACTCCTGTTGTCCTATAAAGCGAGATGACAGATAACCTGCAGCAGAGAACAGCGTTAAAGGCCTGTGTGTATCTGTGTGTGTATCTGTGTGTGTGTCTGTGTGTGTCTGTGTGTATGTGTGTGTGTGTGACTAACCTTTGTGAAGCTCTATCTCTGCCTCTGCTCAGTCGATCCGTCTTCCTGACACACTTTGCTCTCTCCGTCATTTCTCTGCCTCGGACCGACAGACAGCCGACATCCATCTTGTTGCTTCTAGTTTAGAAAACAAAGTTTTTGTCCAACGATATAAAAGACGACGTTTCATCAGATGTGGAATCATATGCAGGAGGAAAATAATGTTTCATTTCTATGAGGCTTCAATTAGTGTGACAGGAACAAAATGAAAATTACTGTATATTTAGATTAACTGTCGGCAGGAAGGCAAATAAACAGGTGATGTTCAAAACTACAAGAATTAGATTAATCTTCAGGCCTCAGCAACTTTTATTATTTAATGTCGTAATTTTAGAGTCTAATTGATCTAATTATGTTATCAAATATATATTATAATATAAGTAAATTTCTGATTTGATCAATTAAAAAAATTAACTCAAGCAGCATCCAACAAAGATTTTAGTTTGATTTGACATAGTAGCTGCTTTAGTTAGATTTTTATAGATACCATCACAAATTTAGTTCATATCCTGTAAAATACGACAACAATATTATATATAAATATATGAAGTGACGCCAAATTAAATACTGTAACTTCTTAACCCTTCTGGATCACAGTTTTTATATTGAAAAGTATTATGAACTGAATTTCTGTTCTTTTGATCGTCTTCCCAAACGTGAGATGAGAAGATTGAACCTTGAAGTCCCCTCCGCCTCTGAACTCATCCTCCTCTTCCTCCTCTTCCTCCTCTTCCTCCTCTTCCTCAGTACAACAAGCACCTGTTTGTCCAGATCAGCCAGAGCAGCCCGACCTACAGCGACCCGATGCTGGAGTGTGTGGACATCAGGCAGATCTACGACAAGTTCCCCGAGAAGAAGGGCGGCCTGAAGGAGCTGTTCAGCAAGGGCCCGCAGAACGCCTTCTACCTGATCAAGTTCTGGGTGAGAAGAGAAACGCTTTTCATTCTGTTCTCCACCGACATGATGAAGGAAACACAAGGAACCAGTGGAGATGTACTTGTGCTGTAGCTGTGTTTTTCCACCCAGAGCCTCGTCTTTGTCTGCACGTACAGGTGTGTGTGTGTGTGTGTGTGTCTGTGTGTGTGTGTGTCTGTGTGTGTGTGTTTCGTGTCTTTCCACCTGGGATGTGGAGGTGGTGGGCTGATGAAAGCACCGTTGCGTTGTTTGAACACCTGCTCACCTCCTGCCTCCTCCCCCGTCTCCACCTGTGTGTGTGTGTGTGTCTCTCTCTCTGTGTGTGTCTGCGTGTGTGTCTCTGTGTGTGTGTGTGTGTGTGTGTGTGTGTGTTAGTGCTGCAGAACACCAAAGGACTTTCAAAGACCCACATCCCACGTGTATCTGTTCCTTTTTCCCTCAGCGTTGTGCAGACGCTGTGATTTAACGTGTCTCTGCTGATCTCAGGCGTCTGAGTTGAGACACTTTACTAACAGCAGCTGATGTGTGTCTCTGGATTGTGTCTTTGTCCCAGTGAAGAGGACAGACGAGGTTTTGTTCTCACTTGTAAACAAAACACTTAAGTTTTATTAGTTTAATAAGAATAATTCAGCCTCCACCTGTTGATGCAACACGTGTAATGTGACCGAGCTTCCAGCAGAGGGCGCTGCTGGGTAACCTTGCCTGTGCTCACGTTCTCATGTTGTTCCTGTGATTGATTATTGATTATTTCTAATAATCTTTTCCCCTTGTATCGTTAATCACAAAGCTCTGGTGCTTGTTCTCCAGGCGGACCTGAACTACAGCGTGCAGGACGACCCTGCGGCTTTCTACGGCGTCAGCAGCCAGTACGAGAGCTCGGAGAACATGACCATCACCTGCTCCACCAAGGTCTGCTCCTTCGGCAAGCAGGTGGTGGAGAAGGTGGAGGTGAGGACGCTGCTCACTTCTCATGAGGATGTTTAACTAATTCATAAAAGCCTTTTCTCACAGAAGGGCACTTTCAATTTAGTTCTGGCAGCCACCATGGAACAAAGGAACTTGAGACATCGCAATAAATATTAAAAAAATGTCTATATGATATTTAAAATAATGAGTCATATGAATATATTATTAATGTTCTTAGAAATTCTTCCTTAAACCCATTTTTATAGACTTGCTTTCATGAGATCTTGTATTTTTTTATCATTTTCTTTTCACCTTTTATTTTACTTTATACTATAATATATTTAATTAATTTGAATACTACCCTGTTTCCATCTTAACATCCTGCTTATTATAATATATATGTAATAATATATTTTGTTATACCATAATAATAAAGGTAATTTCTCTCTCTCTCTTCCCCTCTTCCTCCTCTCTCTCTCTCTCTCTCTCTGTCTCTCTCTCTCTCTCGCTCTCCTCTCTTCCTTTCCTCCTCCTCTTCTCTCTCTCTCTCTCTCTTCCTTTCCTCCTCTTCTCTCTCTCTCTTCCCCCACCCTCTCTCTCTCTCTCTTCCTTTCCTCCTCCTCTTCTCTCTCTCTCTCTCTCTTCCTTTCCTCCTCTTCTCTCTCTCTCTCTCTCTCTCTCTTTCTCTCTCGCTCTCTCTCTTCCTTTCCTCCTCCTCCTCTTCTCTCTCTCTCTCTCTCTCTCTCTCTCTCTTCCCCCCCCCTCTCTCTCTCTCTCTTCCTCCTCTCTCTCTCTCTCTCTCTCTCTCTCTCTCTCTCTCTCTCTTCCTCCTCTCTCTCTCTCTCTCTCTCCCTCTCACCCCCCCCCCCCAGACGGAGTACGCCAGGTTTGAGAACGGACGCTTCGTCTACAGGATCAGTCGCTCGCCCATGTGTGAATACATGATCAACTTCATCCACAAGCTCAAACACCTGCCGGAGAAATACATGATGAACAGTGTGTTGGAGAACTTCACTATTCTGCTGGTGAGGACCTCGCACACTGTGTCGTACTGCAGGGGAACACAGACGCAGTACAACAGCTGACTTTGTTCTTTTTCTCTCTGTGTGTGTCTGTGTGTGTGTGTGTGTGTGTGTGTGTGTGTGTGTGCAGGTGGTGAGCAACAGAGACACTCAGGAGACCTTGCTGTGTATGGCGTGTGTGTTCGAGGTGTCCAACAATGAACACGGAGCACAGCACCACATCTATCGACTCGTCAAGGATTAACACACTTGTAGACACAGAGGAGACACACACACACACACACACACACACACACACACACACACACAGACACACACACATAAGGCCTTTGTTTGGGCGATTAACGGCGTCTCTCAGCCTTCGACTCTAAATGGCTGCACGCTCACTGAGGCTTCTGGGAGAATCCTGACAAAGGGATGGTTTCTTAATTATCGTTTTGTGCTGCAGAATATTCCCCCGACAGGAGCGTCTTCACACGAGATATTAACTCGGACGGGAAATTAGACGCTCGTTAGCCGAGAGGAAAAAAAGCACAGTGACAGTGCAGCCATGGAAACACATTCAAATCGACCTGGGCTCTTCTTTTTTTTTTCCTCCCCAAGAACATCCTGACTCAGATTTCATCAGGAGATGTCACGTCTCCTGCTAATTGGCTCCCGACCACACTCCCCCCTCCTCTCTCTCTCTCTCTCTCTCTCTCTCTCTCCGCCCTCCTGTGGAAGAAGTGTGTGTGTGTTATCAGCCGGAGTATCGACGCACACTGAAGGTCCGACCCTGTGCATCATCGATACACAACTAGTCACAGCTCAGAGTCGTGTGAAGCTGCGTTCTTGCACAAAACTTAAAAAATAGGTTTTTTTTCTCCCAAAGAAAAGAAAAAGATAAAATCAAATTTCTACCTTTTGTATGTTTTCTTTAAAAAAAACAAAAACAAGAATAACTTCTAACCTTTGGGTAAAGTGTGTATCGATAGTAGCATAGAGACTATATTTTAAATCCAGGATCACTATCTAAAAACTTTATGTCAATAAGAAGTGAAATATAAGTGAAATTCAGGTATTTGTGCAACAGGTGACGAGAGATGAATAAAATAAGTAAATGAATAAATGAGTCACGACCCTGTTGAAGTTATAATCCTCAAGATTCACGTCCCGGTCGATTTTAGCGGATGACGACAAGCGCATCGTGTTTCTGTGACCTTTTCTTTCCTCAAGCAGGAAAACGAGTGTTAGCGTTAGCACTCACTTACTTACATCTCTACAGTTATATATAAATTATTACGTTAACATTTGATCACGTGTACGATTTGTTTCCCCGTGACGCTACTTGAGCCACATACGTGTTTTGAGGATTATAACTTTGAGTACTTTGTGTTCAGTCCATGTGAGAAACACTGTGACTCTAACGTCCTTCCTGGTGTTCGAGGAAACGTTTGTTTAAAATTAAACCTGTCATCCTCAAATTTCACTTAGTTCAGAATTCTTCTACCAGCTAAACTCGAGCTTTAACACCACACGGGCTGGAAATGAGGACGGACACCTCGTCTCTGCTTCCTCCTGTTGTCCTGAGAAGAAGCTGAGACGCTCGAACCCGGGACGTGGAGCCGTCGAGTGGCAGCGAGGGGATGAGCGCCCTCGACCAATCACGAGTCAGTCTCATGAACATGGAATCTTGTCTGATAAGATCTTTGAGAAACATTTATTTGACATGAACTTTGACCTTTGGAATTTGGTCCATGCCCCATCTGCTGACCTGGAGGACGAACGGCCTGTGCCGTAGCCAGCCAGCCACCAGGGGGCGATGGAAACAAACCAGCAACGCTTTGGCTTCACCTGCTGGGAGTCGTCTTGTCATCCATCTTTTTATCCAGTGTGTGATTTCGTCCATGTCCCGTCTGCTAACACCGAGGAGGCAGGAGGTTTTTGACCTGTACTCCAGGCAGCCACCAGGGGGTGATCAAGTCATGTCGTCCATCTTTATGTACAGTCACACTGACGCAGGTGTTGGAGACTGAAATGTTGTTACGTCCATATTTAAATCGAAGGTTGTCCTGTCGTCCGCGTCAGGACTCGTCCAGTGTTCGATTCCCGCTCTCGAGGACTTTATTGTTTTTGAGGACACGGTCCCTTTAATCAGCGGAGGACTGGTTTCCTCCTCGTCCACGACGCCACGTCAGCATAAAAGTAATTTATGAAACACAAACCAAAAACCCTGTAGGTGGAAGCGTAGCAGGTGTCAGTGCCTTCGGTCGGGAACACGTTTCTCACTCCTGATGAGTTGTCGTCGTAGAAGAAGATTTCAGTGAATAATCAGAATCACGTAGTTTCGGGATCGCACGCTGTCTCCGTCCGAAACCGTCTGAACGTCACTGAGCCTCGTTCCTGTTCACGACATTTAGCCTGTTTACGTTTTCCATGTTGAAAGAGTTCGTACACGACGGAGCCTCATTCATTAACTGCAACAGACTCGTTCTGACTTATTTAAACTCATAGGAAAAGTTTGACATTTTGGAAATGAACCTTTTCACTTTGTTAAAAAAATAAACTTTCAAACATCTCATTTGTAAACTGAAGATAAAGTTTTTATGTTTGCATCTTAACGAATGAGGCCCAGATGTGTCCATGTGTGTTAAAGTAGTGAATGAACAGTGAAGAGACAGATGTTGTGTTTCTTTGTGCGTCCGAACCGTCCAGGAACATGTTGTCGAACCTTCACCGGTTGAAAGGAGCCATGTTCAGTCCGAGCGACCGGCCGTTAAACACTCGGTCTTCACGAGTGAAGACTCACATCTGACTCCGAGGACTTTCCACCTTTGTGCCTAAAACTACTCCGACCTGCCATCGTCCGAACTCTCTTTAGTTTCCCTCTATTTGTCTGAAGACCCGTGTGAGCGTCTCTCTGTGTTTCAGCAAAAACATCCGAAAAAAAAAACCTTTGTTCAATTTCCTCCGGCCTTCAGCTTTCCCAGAGTCTCGTCTCACGCCGCAGCGGCTTCCTGTTTGTCGCGCCCGACCGTCGACACGTAGCACGTACGTGGGAATCTAACGCGCGGCCTCGGAGCGGCTGCGTCTGCAATAACGAGCCTCTGTTTGGATATTATCTACCACCTGCCTACCAAAGACCTCACAGAGGAGAAGTGATTTATTACGAGTCGGAGTGACTTACGAGCTTCTGCCAAAAAAAAGAGAAACGTCTTCGAAACCGGACGAGAAGCCGCCGCAGCTCCGGAGCTGTGAAACTGTAAAGATGAAAACAAACTCAATTAAAACAACTGAACTAACACGAATGGAATTAGGTTTAAATGTCTTTTTAAATATCTTCATTAAAGGAGACATATGAGCCTTTTTCAGTTTTTGCCCTTAAAGAGACAGGAGCTCAAACCAGGTGTTTGAGACAGAGGCTGAAAAGAGGAGCATCAGCGATGGACAGCCTTAGGAAACGAAAACCTTTTACAGTCGTAACACAATTAATATGTCTCCTTTAATGAACATGGACCCGTGTTACTGGTCAGAGTGGAGACACCCTGCGTGAAGGCCTCTGGAAACTGTGATAAACTCGACTTTAGGACTTTTCCTGTTAAACGTCAACTAGAGGATCTGCTGAAACAAAGTCCCACAGAAAAGCAGCGTCAGCGTTTCGCCTGCAAGTCGCTCAGAAGGTTTCAAACCCGCTGAGTTTCTGAATCATCGTCGTCCGTGTTTGTCAACGTTTTTTCTCGTACGTGCAAGTTGGATATTTATCTTCTTCTCCGAACCTCGCGTGGCACAGGAATTCTGTCTGTAATCAATTCCAAAAATGGCCTTGAATCTCTCCACTCCGGTGCACGTGCAACACGTGTGTGTGTGCGTGTGTGTGTGTGTGTGTGCGTGCGTGTGTGTGCACTGAGGGTTTTTGATAAGGTGCTTTGTATAAAGGTGACAATAACGTTTATTACAGATGTTGTGTATATCTTTGATATTCTAATGTCTATCCTATTTTGCGAAGAACAGAGAACATTTAGGAGAAATCCAGAAGCTGGTGATGTGTGTCCGTTGGTTGCTGCACAGGGTCGGATCTTTGCTTTGTAACGTTTCTTTTCTCCCCTCATGGCTAAAAGTATGTTAGATATTTTCTAGCTTTGTAGAGACTTTGTACGCATATGCTATTCAGTTTAAATAAATGGTCAGTTCCAAACTGTGCTCCGGGCTTTTGTCTTCACTCGTCGGTCGAGAATTTATCAATGAAAAATAAAATATGAAACATTGCTGTTCGAGGTTGAAACGTTTTTTTTTGTAAGGAGCTCATTTAACACAACACAGGATGTATTTGAGAATTTCACAGTTCGTCAAGGAAGCTTTGATCTTCATAGGTTCAACTGACAGAAACTAACTTCACCCAGGACCCGATAATCCAGGAAAGTAATAAATATAATATAATTCTTGGATCCACTTGTTTGTCCAGATTTTGGTCAAAATGTATTATTATATAAACTAATCTAACCCACATTTAAATCAGATTTTCACTCATATCAGTCACCTAAATATGTCAGATTTCTTCAATGAATATTTATGAATTATGCTCTGAGCAATTCAATGAAAATGTTGGTTTAAAAACATTCTATGTTAAAGAAGGAGATAAAACATCCTATAGATCTGATCTAGATACAAAAGTCCAGATCCTCATATAACTCTACTGGGTTCTTCTCTAACCCACTAACATCCTCCCACTAACTTTCATGGGAATGTGTAGTTTTTGCATAATTCTAAAAAACAAACAAACAAATCCTTTTGGAAACTTCACAGTGGATCAGAATCCTTCATCTTGTTTCCCCCGAGAGAAACAGTCTGAAAACTTCTAAAATTAATTTGTGTAAATAAGTTAAATAAAGATTTAATGTGGCTCCAACCGTGCAGTATGTTTTCTGAACACCAGGGGGAGCCACACTCCCAAGAATCCACCCATCTATTCACCAGTCATCAACAAAACCTAGTTTTCATGTAATTATTCAAAGGAACGTCCCTGATATTCAGTGATTATTAAGAGAAAGGAATTATTTCACCTCTTTGTCAATTTAATTCACATTTTATGTTTTAATTCCTAAAGAGTCTATTTAAATAAACTATTTTAAATCTATTTCAAATCACCGACAGGCGATCGAAGCCATTTTCTGTGATTTCGAACCTTTAACTGTGGGTCACATGGAAATGATGACATCACAGGAAATGAGATCAAAGATAGGAAGAAAAAAAAACACTCGGTGTTATCTCACATCCCAGACACTGACGGCCTGATCCTCTTTATCCAAATCTGCTGCATGCCACGCTCTGTGTGTGTGTGTGCGTGTGTGCGTGTATGTGTGTGTGCACAAACATGCAGTATTACTCAGGGGAGCATGCATACACACAAACACACACACACACAGAGGCATTAGTGTGTCTTCCCAGATGTTTTCCTGAGCAGTTATTTGACCAACAAACGTGGTTTTGTGCATCACTGAGCTGAGGTTACAGAACACAAACGCACTAATGGTGGCTGCTGGGGGATGAACTCCATTAATGTCACACACGCACACACACATCCACACACAACAAAGCACTCTTAATGCAGATAGATAAATAAATAAAGGAACAAATCCCCTTTATGAGTTGATATTCGGTGGTGAAGAGCAGATTATGGACTCTGTGAGATCAGAACTCTGAGGGTGTAATAGATGGATTTTCCTTCTGCTTTCACGCTCGATCCATCTGAGCCCGAAACGTTCAGCTGTGACTGGGATTATGAATCTGAAGCTGCATAACAATGCTGCTGGTTCCCAGTCAAACCAGCTATTATGATTCACTGTAAGAATATGTAAATGTTCTTGATTCAACTTCTATATAAATGTGGTTGTATTTGAGTTTTCTTCTATTGTAACGCACATTAAAGTTAATGATTAAAACATTATTTTATATTTGATAAATATATATTAAATTTGATTACAATTTAATATCTGATATCTGCAGCAGTCCTGGAAATATCGGTTCTGATTGAGAGTTTTGACTTTCCCACTAGTGTGTGACCTTAAGAACGTTATCACACACACACACACGCACACACAAACTAACACACGCACACACAGACACACACACACACACACACACACACACACACACACACACACACACACACACAACATCAAACAACAGCCGGGCATGGTTAGATAATCTGGAATGATTCTGATACCTGTAAACTGTTATACAAAATGATGTGTGTGTGTGTGTGTGTCTGAGTGTGTGGGTGTGTGTTTGGGTATGTGTGTATGGGTGTGTGAGTGTAGCAGAGAGAGAGGCTGGTAGAGAGACGGAGGGGGCGTGTCTCAGCCCTCAGCCTCCTCCTGCTTGTCCCGCAGCAGACTCAGTCTGTCCCGTCACCAGGACGCACCTCTCCTCCTCCTCCTCCTCTTCCTCCTCCTCCTCCTTCCTCCTGCTCTCCGGAGCAGTGCGCCGGCCGGAGCTCACTCTGCCGGGTACAGAGAGGGATGAGGCCCCGGCAGGCAGCCCGGGAACAGCGAGGAGATACATGGATGTAATGGTTGTGGAGACCTCGCTGCTGGTTCTTCAGGGACCTGACGGATCGTGAGCGCGTCAAACTGGGAACTGAGTCAAACTGGGAACTTTACGCAGCGCGGAGTTTTGCTGTGGATGAGTTTTACGCGTCGATGATGGATCAGTATGTTTGAATCAACTCCAAACGGACTCTGGAATCTAAAGACTGCTCTTGTCTGTGGAACTTTCTGAGTCACCACGTAAACTTTTTCCTCCCGGAGATGGAGCCGGAGGAGGGGAAGGTCTCCGTGTGGGTATGCCGGGGAGGAGAAGCTGGTCTCCGGCCTGACGAAGCGAACCACCTGCGCCGACGTGGTGAAGGTTCTGCTGGAGGACCAGAACCTGCAGCAGGGCACCTCGGCCGCGATGCTGTCCGGGTCCCCGCAGTCCTACTGCGTGGTGGAGAAGTGGCGGGGCTTCGAGAGGGACCTTACCCAACAAGGACCAAGGTCCTGCGGCTGTGGAGCGCCTGGGGAGACGAGCAGAGAGAACGTCCGCTTCGTCCTGGTGAAGACCGACGCGTCGCTGCCCAACAACGGGCCCCGCAGCGCCGAGGCCCGGGTGGTCCAGAGCCGGGACAGCGGGGGTCCGGGCGCGGGGCTGAAGGGAACCGCCAAGAGCTGCTGGACCGCCGCGGCCGCCGCAGCCAACCTGTCCCAGGACAAGCAGCGGCGCATCGTGCGCAAGGCGTTTCAGGAAGCTGGACAAGATGAACAAAGAAGAAGGAGCAGACCGTGTGCAAGGACCAGGACTCCGTGGAGAAGATGGAGACCCTGGTGCACATGGTGATCTCCCAGGACCACACCATCCGGCAGCAGGTCCAGCGGATCAAGGAGCTGGACCGGGAGATCGAGCGCTACGAGACCGAAGTGCACTTCGACCGCATCCAGAGACACGGGGTGAACTATGTGCAGGACACATACATGGTGGACGCGGCGGCGGACCCCGCGGCCGCCGGGTCGGAGTGCCAGGACGCGCGCTGCACCGCGGAGGCGCTGGCGCAGTTCGAGGAGTACGCGCGCCGCTGCGAGGGAGGTGGTGCGGCTGCAGGAGGAGCTGACGGAGCGGGAGGCGCTGGTGGAGTGCATCACCGGGGAGATCCAGGAGGAGCTGAACCGCCGCTGGATGACGCGGCGGCGGGAGGAGAGAGGAGCCGAGGCCGCGCAGGACACGGAGGACACGAGCCTCGCCGCCTCCGCCGCTCCGGAGTCAGATGCTGAGAGTCAGTCCGAGGACGAGGTGCTGCTGGAGGAGGAGAGGATCAAAACGCAGCTGGACACGAGTCTGTACATCGGCCTGAGGCTGAAGACAGACCTGGACTCCCTCCGGGGGGACTTGGACCTGAGTCTGGCACTCTGGGAGACCAAGGAGAGCGAGCTGCTGGAGCTGCTGGCCCGGGTGGAGGGCATGGACATGGAGCAGGTGGAGGGCTCGGTGGGTGGGGGTGCTGAGGAGCAGCCGGGGGCAGGGGGCGCTGACACTGAAGCTGCCCCCTCGGAGAAGGGCAGCGGCTGGGTGGAGCAGGCCCGAGGTCTGTCCAAGGCCTGCAGCACCAACGACGACGACTCGGACACGGGCCTGAGCTCCATGCACAGCCAGGACTCCGACAACCCGCCGGTGTGCGAGTCGCTGGTGTAACTTTGGGACTCGAACGCAGAGCCACAAACTCAGGGGCCGAGAAATCAGTGTTGGTCAAAAGGGGGGGGGGGGGGGGGGGGGGGGGGATGTTCCTCCTTCCTCAGAACGAACCTCAGTACGGACACTGTAATTCTATAGCAATAATCTCTGTATGTAGTCGTCGCACAATAAGCTAGGAGAGGCGCTGACCTTTGACCTCCGTGTGGAGAGCATCAAACTAGACCACGTGTTAGGAGAATTAGCCTCGAAGAGTATTAAAGCAGCGGCCCACTGGTGTTGTGTAGCTGACAAGAGGTTTCAGAAAGTTTCCCTTTAAAAGGTCAACACAAAGGCCAGTCTGATGACATCACACACACACAGAGGTCAGACACACACATGCTGTCAAAGCTCGTTCACACAATAGAAGCAGCATCAGTTCAGTGTCGTACAAAAATCATCATTTAAATTTGTAGAAATCCTTAAATTAGATCAGATTATGAGTTTACATGGACACCGAACTTCTCCAGATTTAGACGATAGAAATATGAGTATAGAGTCGTGATATTATGAGAAAAAGTCATAATAATGTGAGGAAAATGTCTTAATTTTTCAATAAAAGCTTGTAAGTTGTAACTTTACTCAAACAAAGCTGTAATACTACCAACAAAGTAATAATATTACTGGCATTTAACAAGAATCAAGTCTTAAGTCATTTTCACAGAGGAGACAAGTTGATCTTCTGATATTCATCCTCTAACATGACACAGATTAATATCACAACATTATACTTATAAATGTAATTTATTCTTATACACACAAATCTCAGATTTTCATTTCCTTAAAGTCGTCTTAATACCAAGTGAGACACTTTCATGTAAACAGCTTTTATCCAATCACCTTGAATAATGTCATATAGGAATAATCAATAATCAAATAGAGATGTGATGTGTTCCAACATTTTGCAAAGTGCAGCTCGGGCTTCATAATCATATTTAATGAGAAGAAGGAGAACAGTCCGATGGTCGGTGTCCATGTAAACGTCTCTGATCCGTTTCCCTCCAGCACATCATCCTCAGTGTAACTGTGAAGTCTCTGAAGCACAAAGAGTTGTGTTGAATTTGGTTTTACACATAAAAACATGTGTCACCTGTTTGGATTGTGAACCTCCATCTATCAAACATTAATATCTCTTATGGAAACCTCATTCACGTGACCTGAGAGTGAAGTCGATCGTCTCATCCAACTCGACCTCGAGCCTCTGAAGCAGAAGTAGAATCCTCTCAGTTCATCATCACATGTTATGGATGTATCTGAGCTTCAGGGGTCACGACCTCCAGGCCAGGAACCTCTGGTTTAGAGCACGGAGCAACCTGATTGGTCAGAATCAGTATCCTACATTTCCCACAATGCAACTTGACAGCGTTTGTAATCAGACTTTCCTGCTTCTTGCATTTGTAACCTTGGCTTTCTATTCAAGCTTCAGCTAAACATTTGTTAAAGCTGCCCCCCCCCCGACTAAAATGTATTTAATGTGTGAAATTGGTGGAATGCTCCTTTAAAATCATGAGTTTTGCTTGTTTCCCTAAAAAAAACATCACAAACGAGTAAAACCTTTAATTTGTATCGAGGTTAAACTTCAGAAACGATTTGTTTGTTAATGACAAAAACACCAGAGACACAAACATGAGTCAGAACAACAACAACAACAGAACAACTATGTCCATGAAGTGTTTCTGGACCAATCAGCAAAGTTAAATCCAGGAGAATTTACATTAAATGTCAGAACAGGAATGAAGCTAAACGACCCTGGACACACGTGCACTTTATCTGAAGCCAGAGTCTCTGTAGTGGTGAGGGAAGAGCGGAGCCATCTTGTTTTTATTATCATCATCAGAAAAAAAAATAACTCATCAGAAACACTGTGTGATCAGAACTACCTAAAATGACAGAACTCCTCTTTAAGACAAATGTTTCTAACGTGTACTTTGATTTCTTTTGTTTGTTTGACCCACGTCCAATCCACTAACCTGGAGGAGGTGGGTGTTTATCTTTATTTACAGTCCATGTCCTGAACGTCTGAAGCTTTTTGTTTAATAATCTCCGAGACATAAAGATGAACTATTTGAATCCTCAGTTCACTTGTTTGGAAACGGCTCCTGGTGAATGTGTGTGTGTGATCTGTTCTTCCTGGTTCTATAGAGCTGCACAGAAGAGATGGAGAGACAAAACATGAATTCAAGCTCTTCCCTCGAGGAAACCCCCCCCCCCCCCCCGCTCAGTATTTGCCTCGGGGGCCGTCGTGATGTCACGTGTTTGACTTTGTGTTAAAAAGTAAAAAGCTTGTAACAGACAGAGGAGACTGTGGATTTGAACGTTCTCTGTGTCCAGACACCATCATGAAGCCTGTGGAGTGAATTCATGTTGTGTGTGAGGCTGCAGCCAGAAGACCTGAGGAGATGTTCTGTGGCTGCATCGTGACACCGGTCAGCTTCTTATCACACGTGACAGTCAGTGGTGAAATAAACAGTGAAACACACCTGCTCTGTGTTCGGGTTTTATTCAGAGTGAAAGAGGATTTTATAGAAACTGATTTCTTCCTCCAGCGTTTTAATAAATATCTCAGTTTAGACGAGAACAGAGAAACAAGGAGGAATAGTTTTGTTTAGCTATATATCATGATCATATTATTATTTTAATACTAGAAAAAAATCATAAATAACCTCCTTTCAATAAGACAAGTATGTTATTTGACCATTAACGTTCGAGGATTGCAGATTGTAAAACTAAAACGAAGAAGAGTCGAAACTACAAGTTTGTTGTTTCTTGAATAGTTTCTGAATTTAATAATGATCTGGATCCATGAACACGGCAGAGCTGGACAGTGAAGTGTGTGTGTGTTTGTGTGTGTGTGTGTGTCTGTGTGTGTGTGTGTGTGTCCAGTCATACCCGTCATGCATACTTGTGTTTAATTGCCGCTTCTTGATCGCTCTTCCATGAGCTCCTGCATCAATAATGCCACAGCAGGAACCAGAGAGCTGAACACTCAGGTTTCCACTGAGCAACACAAACCTTCACAGCTTCTCCACAGACTCACATCACACACACATCACAAAACTAAACACACACTTTAATTCACTCACTCGTGTCCAAGCTGTTTTTTTTATGTGTCAGAGTTTCTTCCAGATTTAAAAAAACGTTCAAATGAATAAAAGTGAACGGATTCTAACTCGTGTCGCTCTAGACTAATGAGATTTTAAATATTCAGCAGCAGCGTCTCAAAGTTCTCAAACAGCTTCTTGTGGACATTGTGTTGACATTGTTGTGTTAACTGCTTCCCCCCCATCCCCACACACACACAGACACGCACACTCGAGAATGAATTTTCAATCTGCAGTTTAGAAAAATAATTCATAGAAAATGTATTTTACGACTTGACTGAATAAATAAAATAAAAGATAAAACCACACAACTGGACGTTTCCCATTTCCCCAATTCGCTGTTGCTCTTTAAAATGAAACGTTATTTTAGTTATTAGTTCTTACTCACAGCTAAAGCAGAATCTACTGTGTGATCACAAGTTTACAGCAATAACCACGACCAAGACGTTAACCTATATAAAAACATTTGATCTTTAACTTTCTTGACTTTGCAGAACTTTTACATTCGCTGAAAACAAATAGAGGAAAGAACCGAGAAAAAACACAATAAGTTTCTTTTAAACCGTGAGTTTGAGGAATGAATGTGATGAAACAAACATGTTCAAAACAATAACAATCAAATCTTTAATATTTCTCCAGATGTATGATTGTGTTTTGACATTTTAACGAGATGTAAAAGTCACATCATGTCTCAGACGTCAGGGACGAGTCCAACCTCCTCGTCCTCGCCTCCTCACCGAGTTCCAGACATTCTGCAGACAGAGGTGTTTCCCTGTTGGTTGCTCTCTGTGATGCTCACCACACCTCGCTGCTCTATGTTCGGCATGTGAACCTCCGTCCCTCAACGAGCCTCGTACCTGCAGCTCTGACTTCCACCCGGGGAAACCGTGATACCAGAGCACACGGATCAAATCCAGTGTTTACTCAACAGAGCCGCTGCATTGTGAGCGCCAGGGGGGGAATTCCTGAAAAGTGTTCGGAAGGAGAAAACTGAAACCACGGGCAACACTGAATATACTGTATAAACATGCAGATAGATTGAAAATACTGAAAGAAGAGCGAGGATAGGGCTGAAGAAGCAGTTTAAAAACCAACGTAACAGTTAAAGCTGGTTTCAGACCATGAAACTGGAAGAATACAAAGATCTCCGGATGGAGAAGATGAACCATGAAGACGTCAGCTGGAATCCAGAGCTGCTGGTGATACTGTTCCTCCTCCTGCTGCTCTACCAGGCTCCTGATCTTCACGTGGCATCGGTCTTTCAGGTCAACAGACCAATTCTAAAGTATCATTTAACATCTTAAAGCATCACATGGAACGTTCAGCTTTTTAGTTTCCTGTTCCCCGCATGTCTGACTAGAATTAAAACATCAGTGAATGTGTTTTGTTGTGTTTTGTTTCAGAGGAAACATCCGAGACGACGTCCACCACACGTCAGACCGTTTCCCCCGAGGAGACGTCTCTCCGCCCAGTGGACTGATCCGTCTCATGTTGACGTGTCACTCAATATGTTTGTTGTCATGTGAAACCCGGTGGTTTGATTCCTACACAGACGCAGTGGTTTGAAACCAGTCCAGTGGTTTTGTTAACTGGACGTCGAGTCGCTCTGGATTCTGTTGTTTCACTGTGTGAACGTGTGAACGACTGACAGCCGACTCACTTTCTCCTGTCGTCAGTGATTCGGTTTCACCTTCATGTTCATTTGATATCGATGACTCGTCTCTATCTCAGCTCTCTCTCCATTCAGCTCCCCCCCCCCCCAGGATAAAGTGTATCGGTGAAGGATGGAGGGAAGAGACGTGAACCACATCTGATTACAACTGATAATACTAAGATTCACAAAATGATAAAATTATCTTACAACATGGACATTAATGATCGTACATCATATTTAAATATAAAAGTCCTAAGTGATGAAGACGAGTTCGAGTCTCCACGTGCACAGAACTTCATCTGAACCGTGCACGTGACGAAGAAACATAAATACATAAAAAGAGAGAGTGATATGATGAGGTTATGCAACCTTGTTAGTGTGTTTGTGTTTGTGTGTGTGTGTGACCCCTGGTGATGTGTTGGCAGAAACAATGTGAGGTGGTGTGAGGCCAGTTAGTAACAGCTGCTCACATCTCACTGGTTTATATAACCGGTGCTAAGAAACACACACTGCAGCGACAACACAGAGCTGTGTGTGTGTGTGTCCCTGTGTGTGAGTGTGTTAACGTGCTCGTCACAATAATGAACCAAACAGTCCCAGTTAGCGAGAGTCTGGGAAACAGGAACCAGGAGAACAGGTGACGACATCAAACTGGGATGAAACCATCTGATTCACTCTGAATGAACTTCTCCTCAGCTCGGTTTGTGTTGACGTATCCACTCACACACCAGTTTGTGTGTGTGTGTGTGTGTGGGGGGGGATTCCAGGAGCATGGCAGCGTGAAGATGACGCAACCCTGTAACGTATGAAATGAACTGAAAACGATGAAAAAACAAAAACATCAAACAACCAGAGAGGAAAGTGAAGAAGTGAGTTTCTCTGCAGCTTCAGGCTGCGCACGTGAAAAACACACAAACATCTGTCCAGTGTGTGTGTGTGTGTGTGTGTGTGTGTGTGTGTGTGTGTGTGTGGAGTTAATCCCTGTGAGAGGCAGGACTGTGTGTTACAGGGGGTGAGATGCTCACACCAGAGGTTTGTGTCTGTCCTATAAAATAAGATAGATAGATAGATAGAGAGATAGATAGATGGATAGATGGATAGATAGATAGATAGATAGAGAGATAGATAGATGGATAGATGGATAGATGGATAGATAGATAGATAGATAGATAGATAGATGGATAGATGGATAGATAGATAGATAGATAGATGGAGAGATAGAGAGAGAGAGATAGATAGATAGATAGATAGATAGATAGATAGATAGATAGATAGATAGATAGATAGATAGATAGATAGATAGATGGATAGATAGATAGATAGAGAGATAGAAAGATAGATGGATAGATAGATGGATAGAAAGATAGATAGATAGATAGGTTAGGTTAGGTTAGGTTAGTTTATTGGTCTCCACCAGGGAGAAATTTGTCGTGAAGACAGGGAACATGTTGCATACATAAAAACACATACAGTACAAAAAGAACATCAAGTTAAAAGTCTGGTGTAGAAAGATAGATAGATAGATAGATAGATAGATAGATAGATAGATAGAAAGATAGATAGATAGATAGATGGATATAAAGATAGATAGATAGATGAATAGATGGATAGATAGATAGATAGATAGATGAAAGAACATGATTAGAACTTCTTGGAGGATTTAAAGTTTTTACCTATTTTCATTCATTCATCCAGTTGATGTTCAGATGCATTAAATAGAACAAAGGAAACGTTCTGTCCGTCACAAAGATAATTCAATAACACATTATTAATATTAATATAATAACAAACAGCAGCCGGCGGTGTGAGGCGTCTGCAGGAGCCCCCCCGCCCCCCCGGCTGTGCAGGGACCCTCTGGTATCAGATCCCCTCAGCATTAACCTTTCATCACAGCTTGTGTAGAGCGCTGACCCCCGAGCCACAGGTCACTCAGCTCACGACTTATTGAGCTCCTCACTGATATGATTTATTTAACTGTTGTTTTTCCCCTCAGTGCCGAATGTGTCTGATTCCACACGCTCCATTAAAACCCTGTGACGCTGCCGACTGGGCGAGCGGCTGAGGACATGAATAATGAAGCAGGAGCAGCTTGTCGGGCCGGAGCCGCTGTTCCACCGCGTCGCTCAGCATCAAGCCTCCGCCTGATGAGGCCCGAGAGGAGGAGAGAGAGTTTCAGAAGATACTGAGAGGTTATGAGCTTCACGTGTGTGTGATATCAAGACTTTAGTGTGAAAATGTGATTTAAAACCACCTTAGAATAACATGACTCCTTTAAGCTGCAGTGTCTTCTGGGTAATAAATGCTTTGCAGTGTAATTATCTTGTGTTACAGCAGCAGGACTAGAAAGGGAAGAGGATTAACAAACACATCAGGTTGTGAAAGTGATCAGAAGCTCTGATGGTGTCTCACACGTCACATGGTGTCTCTGTGCTGCTGCTGCTTAAATGTTCTGTGGTTCCATAGGAGAACATGGTTCTACAGAATAGAACCAAGAAGATATGTCTCTGCAGGAACATTCAAGGTTCATGGTGGAGAATTGGATGTGAGAACACGCCAACAACGTGTTGGCTCATATGTAGAGAGGAGGTCATACGTGTGCTCATTGGAACACGCCCCCTGCAGAGGAGAGTCCACCACTCACATGGAAACTCACAGGTTCTCTGAAGGTGTCGCACTCAGGAGACGTTTTCTGTTTGTGTGTAAAAACCACTCAACTCCAGTTCTGTGACTGGTTCCTGTAATGGAAGTTTCCTGGAAGCTGCTGAAAGGTGAACTGAGGCAGAAGAGTTTAACTTGAAGATGTCTCCCACAGCCTCCCAGTATATCTCCATCTTCTTGCGTCACCCATTCTAACAGCACAGCCATGAGAGACTAGAGCTGCTGCTGTGCCTCTCCATGTTATAGTAGGTGGTCTCATCCTATTGGACAGTTTAGTCTCAAGTAAACAATCTAAAATCACATCTGGAGCATCTGAGTTTGATCTGGACGTCCCTCAACGGAGACACTACAATGTCCTGTTGGTCCTTTGATCTTGTTCCTGCTCAGAGAGACAAGGACAGACACAGCTCTCCTGTACAGATATGATGTGTATATAATATATTAATATAAAGTGGCGTATACAGTTATGTGTGAGGATTGTTCTGAAATTCCTCAACAGTTACCAGTTGTTATAAGAATGTTTTGATTAATGTTTTTAATTCAAACCGTGGGAACGTGAGTGAACTTGTGACTTTGTTCCACAAACGAGAGCCGGGGACAAATTTAACAACTTCCAATGAAAACATCTGGCAGCTCGGTGTTTGATGAATGTGGGCGGAGCCGGCCGCGGCGCTACAGGAACCAGCTTAACCAGTTACGGTGAAGTGAACCTCTCTTTATGCACCAGTTCACAATCTGAGATCGGTATCGCTGAACATTTGCTTCCTGATGGATTAACGATTAATTTTATTTTATCTAATTTAACACGTCTTCCCTCAGATTTGACTTCTCTTCACGAGGAGTTTCCTCCAGTCTGAGACGTCTCGAGACCGAAATCCATGAAGTCTCTGTGAAGTCTGACGTGTGCTTTGTGTTCCTAAGCTTCAGATCACGTTGAGGAAACCGGAAACTTGCTTTTCTGCCTCTTTCTTCACAGATTCCTCCAAAAAATTATAAATTGGGAAAAAGAAAATGTCAGTTTTGCAGTATTTTGTCCAGTAAGAATCACGGCAGTACTGAAGTCACGAAACACTGAGCTACTTTGTTAGCGATGGTAGAGGGTGTGAGTTAGAAACCCAAGGCCGAGCGAGGGCGAGAGAGAGAGAGAGAGAGAGAGAGCGTGAGAGTAAACAAGAGAAACAAGAGGTTGTGATTTATAGAGGAAGAGTGTGTGTGGGGGGGGGGGGAGTCGGGCCTTGACATTTATGACCTTGACGAGCCGGTTCTGTTCCGTTTTATTCGGTCACTTCAATCTTCCCCGGCTCCTGCACCCGTCTACCAGCCAGTCAGAGCCAACGCCAGCAGGGAGGGCGGGGGGGGGGGGGGGGGGCAGCGGTGACATCACGGACACAAACACACAAACACACAAACTGTCGAAGCTGCAGAGCCGAAACAAAGAGTCCCGACAGGCAGGGTGACACAAAACAGACAAAGTGAAGAGTGACTGCAGCTGCTCCGTCACTTTAATACGAAGATATTGATTTTAATTTCAAAGTGTCACTGCTTCTGAATCATTTATTCAAAAAGCACATTAAGAGACATAAATTATTCATATTCATATATTATCTGTAGATCTCAAAGCACAATGATTTCTCCTGAACAATGTAATACTTTACATTCTTAATTATTGTTAGCATAGAAAACCCTGTTTTGAATGACACTGAATCAGAAGGTTATGAGTTATATAAATGCAAATTTGTCAAATCGTACAAATTATCATAAATTAAGTGCTTCGATTTTTCAAAACTAAAATCCCTTTCCCACTGCATCTTGTAATTATCAAACAGACCATTACCCATGTAAGGATATTAAAAAGTTACAAGGAATTAGATGCAAAGAATAAATTGTAGATTTTGGTAACTCTATAATTTCCCTCTTTCATCTGCAGGGCTTTGATTTGTCTTCATGAAACACAAAGAGCTGAGGTTGTGTATCAGAGGGAAACAGTCGGTCACATGATGCTGCATCATCTGTGGAAAGAACCAGATGAAAGGCAGAGAAGCATTTTGAAATCTGGCATCAAACACGAGGACGGCTCATCTGACGGCGTCCTGAGTGACATCATCACACAGGAAGTGAACTATTTCAGTCAGTCGTTTTCCAGGGTCGGGTCAGAAGGGGAACAGAGCCAATGACCATCAGGCAGAAAGAAAAACAACCTGTAGAACCAATCAAATGAATCACATCAGCTGTTAATGGGGTTAAACTCTGGATTAAACATCAACCAGGAGTCAACACACTGAGCGGAGCTGCCTTGAACCTCAGGTTCCCTCACACCTGTCAGAGGAGAACCCGGAGTCTGAGGGAACAGGAGGTCTAACAGATCTGTGGAGGTTCAGTGTGTGAGGAGGAGAACCCAGAGTCTGAGGGAACATAGAGGTCTAACAGATCTGTGGAGGTTCAGTGTGTGAGGAGGAGAACCCAGAGTCTGAGGGAACAGGAGGTCTAACAGATCTGTGGAGGTTCAGTGTGTGAGGAGGAGAAACCAGAGTCTGAGGGAACATAGAGGTCTAACAGATCTGTGGAGGTTCAGTGTGTGAGGAGGAGAACCCAGAGTCTGAGGGAACAGGAGGTCTAACAGATCTGTGGAGGTTCAGTGTGTGAGGAGGAGAACCCAGAGTCTGAGGGAACATAGAGGTCTAACAGATCTGTGGAGGTTCAGTGTGTGAGGAGGAAAAACCCAGAGTCTGAGGGAACAGGAGGTCTAACAGATCTGTGGAGGTTCAGTGTGTGAGGAGGAGAACCCAGAGTCTGAGGGAACAGGAGGTCTAACAGATCTGTGGAGGTTCAGTGTGTGAGGAGGAGAAACCAGAGTCTGAGGGAACAGGAGGTCTAACAGATCTGTGGAGGCTCAGTGTGTGAGGAGGAGAACCCCAGAGTCTGAGGGAACAGGAGGTCTAACAGATCTGGGGAGGTTCAGTGTGTGAGGAGGAGAACCCAGAGTCTGAGGGAACCAGACGTCTAACAGATCTGTGGAGGTTCAGTGTGTGAGGAGGAGAAACCCAGAATCACTCCCAAGAAGAACAGAGCCGACAAATCACAGCGTGGTTTGTGTGTGTGTACTTGTAGTTGTGTGTTTGCAGGACAACTCGACTTGTATCGAGAAAATAACTTTAACACTTGTTTGAGGATTTGCTTTAAGGGTTAAAACTGTGTAGTGAATCATTTACGTTGTGGGAACCAGAATCTGTTTAAACCGTCACATTAACCCTGCAATAAATCAGTAGACATGTTTAAGGTTAGATTAAAGTTGGATCGTGTGTGTGTGTGTGTGTGTGTGTGTGTGTGTCACTAAAGCGAGTTCCCACAGGTGGATGACATCAGAGCTGCCAAGAACATGTCAGTCATATTTCACTGGATTCACAGACAGGTGCTTCATGACTCGTCTTCCCCTGAACCTGTGAAGTATAATTATAAAAATACACATTCAACCTCCATTCATCCAGCTGCACAGTATTCTCCTTCTCTCCCAGATGTTCATAACAGTTGGATTATTTGATGGCTGATATAAAGTTTTGTAAATAACAAACACTCTGCACACGTTGTTAAATCCCTTTTGTGTTGACATGTTTGTCGTCCTGCTGCAGTGTAACGAGAGACACACGAGGACGATGAGTGAAATCTGATCAGTGAAGAAGCAGCTCAGGGTTCAGAGAATGCAGAGCTGTCGGAGGGAGATCAGATCTGAGATCAGCCGATTGGAAGGTAGAGGGGGAAAGAGGAAACATCTCACTGTCACTTTGGAATCGTGTCACCCAGGTGTCAGGAAACAAGCTGCACTGTTTCACCATCATTCAGACTCTGCAGGAGAGAGGAGCCATCGAGAACATCACATATCTGGGGAAATGGATTTAACGTGTTCTGAAATCATTTTAGTTTTATCAATCTTCTCGTCTAAGTTTTAAGAAAGGAAAGCAGCCTAAAACATATTTATATTTTCACTAATTGTGCGTTAATCAACTCAAATAAACATAAATCCATCATCGGGACCTTTTGGTTTCCTCTTGAGAAATGACACCATGATTGGAGAGATGATTCTGCTAAACCGAGCAGCGGCTGCACAAGGTTGCACATCTGGAGAGTGCGAGTGTGTGTGTGTGTGTGTGTGTGTGTGTGTGTGTCTGAGTGACCGGGCGATAGTGCGAGCGGCCGACAGGATGTTCGCTCCGACTCCAGCTTCATCGGCACCAACAGATGAATGGAGGGAAACAGATGCTGCCTTTCGCTTTCCTGTTCGCCACTTCCTATCAAACCTGCACTGTGTTTAGGTAACGTGTGTGTGTGTGTGTGTGTGTGTGTGTGTGAGTGTGTGTGTGAGCCAAGCCTTACTTTCCTGTTTCCATTAATTAACTCCTAAAGTTCTCGTCAGCTCAACAAAGTGATTTAGACGCGACCTGATTGGTGAATTCCTTCATGTTACGTCCACGGACTTAATCAGAGCCTCAGTAGATTATTCAGTTTGGTCACAGAGCAACAGACAGAGCGACTGACGCCTGATGATCCACATGTCGGTACAGTCTGTGATTTAAAGACAACTCTTCTTCTCAGTCTGAAGTCTCTGTCATTCTCTCCCAGGAGTTAATCTCTGTGTCTTCTATGTAAACACAGATCTGAGGAGTTCGGTCTGATCTCAGATCAGTGAGACACGGAGCTGCTCTGCGCCCGAGGAGCAGGGATCAGGTTCAGAGCGACTCTCCTCCACTTTCCCTCCCAATGAAAGAATGTGACGGTAGATTAGCTCAACAGGCCGAACCAGGAGCCAATCATTAACCTCAGCTTCCTGCTCAGCAGCTCAGGAATCTGTGGAAGTCCATCGAGCGTTCCTCTCACACGAGGAACTGAGGAACACGTCTCCTGTGTTGGTTCCATCGATCTCTCTGATCTGATCCACAGTCTGTTCTCATGCAGCTTCTTTCTTTGACCAAATGAATTCTACTTCATAGTTTTTTAGCTTTGACTTGTTTATTTTTTAATCTGCCTCTTTTACCATTAATTTAAAATGATCCTGCATTATTTGATCAGCTTTCCTACTGATTATATCATTTGCTGTCTTTGATTTAAATTAGATTTCTAGATTTGAAAATGACAAACGGAAGTTGAGCCGTCTATATTTAACATCTGGTGAAAACAGATTTATTCTGGTTCATGCAGATATGTTCTGATCTTAGTTTGGTGAAGATTGAAACAGTGGAAAAGGTTTGTGTCAATAGTTTCACGTGTTGTGGGTTCATTGTGAAAAGGTGCGGTGCTTTGTTAAAGGGAAACAAAACTAAATCGAATGACTTCCTGTAACTTTCACTGAATCTGTTTGGTGCTTTTTGAGACTAGTGAGCAAACAGAGCAACAGAAAGCGTCTCTTCCACTGCAGACGCTAATTATAACTTATAATTATAACATGTTATAATTATAACTTATAATTATGACATGTTATGAGCCTTAAATCCTTCACATCCAAAGCAGTAATTTCCCTCGATTCTTCATGTGAAGCAGCACAAACGTAAAAATTGTCCAATCCTCCCGGAAAAGAAACATTCAAATATCTGATAATGATAAAGATTTAAAAACTAGAACAGTTTCTTCTTCACGTGTTCCTTGTTGGTTTATTCTCAACTCAGGTTTATAATACTTCTGACTCACATGAGAACGTTAATGTTTGACTGTGAAGACGTCTTTCTGTTTCATAATCGCTCCGGACCTGTGCAGGCTAAGTGAGCAGAGGTATGTGACCCCCCTGCCCCCCCCACCTCTCTGTCCAGGTCGGGCAAGTTTGTGTTTGATCCTGAACCAACAGGTCAAACCATTACAAGGTCAGGGACTGGGCTCGGTACATTCCACAGCCTTTAATGGGTCACCACTGGAACACCTCACCCTGGAGGAGAGAGAGAGAGAGAGAGGATGAACAGAACGATCGGGTCAAAGAAGGAAAGAGAGAGGAAGAGGAAACAATCTTCATATGGGCAGGGACGCACTTTGATTCTCCCTCTCTCCCTCCCTCTCCCTCATTGATTTGACGTCAGAACCTGGAGCTCGGACTCGAGACGATAACGTGACGCGAGGTGGAGTCTGATGAAAAGTGTCTCCGAGCAGGAGGGACGTCTCGGTCAGACCGGGACAGACTTTCTCCTGAATAAATAACAAGGCTCCATTAAAAAGTAAAAACATGAATATTTTATTAGTGTCGCTGATGTAAGACGATAAAAAAACAGAGTCATTCTGTAGCATTTATGGGTCAAGTGGAAAAATAAGAAACAGCACCAGTGCAGCACGTAGTTACACCAAAGGGACACACACACATTATTGATGTGCACGTTGCAGAAGTCCGTCTCTACAGCTCCACACGAGCTGATCTACACAATCTGGTTCAGTTAGTCTGTCGGTTTAGATCCACAGGTTTGTTCAGGTGCTGACTCGAGTGAGGACACGACCTGAGCAGCGATAACTCCTCGAGCTCGGGAGACGAGACCTTCCCGGTTGTGATTTATGATTCACGACTTACACGTAAACACAAACACACGAGTGGGGACTGGACAGGTGAACAGTCGGCAGAGCAGCCGCCTTCCAAACGGGGATCGTTTACCAGAATCATCCTGAGAACTTGGGCCGAATACTGTGACATCAATTTACATGATGAGCAGGTTTCTCCTTTGAGATTATAAACATATAATTTAAATAACTGTGGGTGTGACATCACAGACGGATCTGACACCATGTTGCTGTGCAGTGGCTTTCAGTGGCGTTCCAGTGAACTTCTTCTAGTGGGAGTCGTTCATTTGGGTTTTGTGTGACTTGTCTCGGTCCAATAACCTGATTCACTAACTAGTGTCCTCTCCGTCTCGTCCCTCGTCCTCTTCAGCGTCAGATGAGCGTGGACTCCCTGGCGTCCCGCAGCGGGACACTGATCTGATGTCTGGAGGACAGCTCCCTGAGAGACGACGACAGGCAGAGAAGTAAATAAAAAGACAAACAGGACAAACACAAGATTCAGGAGGAAAAACATTCTGCTCAGATTCAGGTTCATCTTTTTAATTTGTGTTATTACTTAAAATGTTTTTTTGTGAACTGGAAACGACTCTGCAGCAGAAACAGGTTTTCACTGTCTCAGATCAGCACTGATGGAAACAGGACTTCCAGGTGAACGGGTTAATAATAATAATATTAATACAATTTCCTTCTCTTTTGTTTTTGGCAACAAAAATTGTCAAATTCTTGGCATATTAATTTGTTTACAAAATGTTTTGTCTGGGGCGTAAATGACAGTTTTGCCAAAACCAATTAATTCTGAACGTTCTCCTGATAAACCACAGACATCTGTGAACACACCCTGAAGCCATCGAGCCGATTGCATCAGTGAGGAAACTGATGTGGAAACAAATAATAAAAACATCCTGAAAGAAAACACACGTCTCTGAATCCGCCTGCTCTCTTCTCACCTCCTCGGTTCTGTTTCTCCTCTGAAGGGATCTCAACAACAACCCTTCACGGCTCAGTGGCCTCGGAGCCTCGGGGGGCGGGGGGGGGGAAACAGGCGTCGACCCTTTTCCACGACGTGACCCACATTTCACTCTCTGATGATAATCGTGACGCGGGAGTTATTTCTGATTCCGACGATGGGAGATCACAAATCTGGTCGACTCCCATCAGGAAACATTCTCCCTGTGATATCACTTTTATCAGATTGTGTTTCAAACTCTGTGTGACTTCATCTCTGCTGTCAGAGCCGGTTCCCTCTGCTCGGTTCCCCTCAGTCCAACACACAAACACCAGCTCTGTTCCCTGGATTAACATGTCAGACTTTAACTGTGGCGTGAGGCAGCACACGGGACAGAGAGAGAGAGAGAGAGACACCAGCCTGTCTGTGGGAGCACCTTTGTTTCCCTGTTGGGTTTTGAGACGCTAGGTTTGATTTGCATTGTGCGTCGGAGTCAGCGTGTGTGCAGCGATCAGCCGGGGCCGGTTAGCCACGGAGGCTTTAGCCGCGGAGGCTTTAGCCGCATGTGACCGGAGACAAACCCAACCTGCCGGTAAACAGCCTTTCACTGGGGCCGGCCCTCTGTCTGGCCGGCCCTCAATGCATGTCTGTGGACGAGGCTCAATGGAAGATTTGACACTATGGAAATGGGCCCCTTGATACCGGGCCCCCCCGCAGCACAAGCGTATGGCCAAGTCTGTCACTGGCACTAAGCTGCACCAGTCCATGGAGGGACGGGGGGGACGGGGGGGGGGGAGGTGGGCCCCACATGCTATTCAGCCCACGGCCGGAATAATGAACCTGAATAATCACTTACAGCTAAAAGAAAGTGTGAAGAAGCTGAGGTGTGTGCAACACAACAGACGGACTCCAAGGAAGCAGAAAAACACAAAACACAACAAGCGGCTCAAACAAAAACCTGAAGACCGATACACAACGTGCCACCCACACACACAAGCACACACACACACGTTTCACTTGGTTGTAAAACTTTGGGCGTTTCTGCAAAGCAACAAAACAACACGGAGAACTTTAACACAACTTAACGATATGTGTCCGTTGCCGTTTGTCCGTCTCTCAGGAGGATTATGCAAAAACAAATGAACCAATTAACATTTGGCGCCGACTCAATTAAGTCGGTGGATCAAGGATTGTTTTTAGAGGGGGGGCCTCTTCTAGTCAGAGTCCCAGAGAAACTAGAATCCTTTAAAGAATCCATTATACGGGTAATTAGTTGTGTTTTAGATGACAATAATGATATATGAGAGTATTACAATTTCTGATATAACATATTGCCCAATATACATATTTGAAATATATTTGTCAATTATTCCTAAAAGGCCTTTATCAAACCCTTATTTCAAAGAAATTAGATTGAGGCCCTGATAATTTATGAAAACTTATAAAGTCTGTCTGGCTCTAGACGCAGCTTTGTTGTGTAGTAGTGTCTCTTTGAGTCTTTCATAGTGAATCAGCTGTACAAGTTGTGTTCGTCCAGTTTCACCTGCAGTTAAACAGAGAATATGTGAAAATGAGTTAATTGTGTCTGACGATGTCCAAACTGCAGAAATGAACCAATAATCACGTTCGTCACAGATGATCTGAAAAAAGGCTGAAAAGTGAAAAGTGACGAGGGACGGAAAATCGATTATGAGAGAAGAACGAGGGCGAGAGAGGAATCGATTGGCTCCAGTAGCTCAGACAGACGTCAGCAGACACACACCGTGATGCTGTGAGATGGTTCCAGTTCAAATCCACTCAATGAGATGGTTTCTACTGCTTCTCCCCTGGACTGTGTGTCAACCTGTGTTGTGTTTTTTTAGAAATATTGAAATGATAATGGTTTTATGAGTTTGTTATTCAGGACAGACGTAATTAGTTCACAGGTAAATCGCGCTCCCCCCCCCCCCCAAGCAGATGCTACTAATAGAAATGAGCAAATAGCAGAGATCTATCAATAATAGAAATGGTGTCACCCAGTCACCGGGGCAGGAGCTGCTTAATGGACTTGGGTAATGAGCCGTTCAGCCTGCGCACATGTTGAGGCAGAAGCTGTTTCCTTAATTTGATGTGGAAACCTGCACCTGTCAAAGGAAAATCCATCCGTCCATGTGAACATCCAACTTAACCTCCATTCATTGTGTTTCACTTGTAAAATGTACAAAAGATTTCAACTGAACCTCAGGATGGAAATCACACACTGTTCTTTACCCCTTGTAATTATAATGTCCTGGGATCAGGCAGAGTTCTGTGATTCAGGAGGAAAGAACAGACAGTTCTGTAATTTAAGTTACTTAATTCCATGATAAGCAGATGCAAGAGAGAATTATTATTCATTCTGCTGAGCTGACCGGCTGGACGCTGAATTAAACACTCTTGAAATCAGGATTCATCAGCTAATACCTGTTCTCTGTAGAAAAGGCCATATTTCTTCTACGAGACACAGAACAGTGTGACTCCTGTTTACAAGAAGCCCTTCACACAAACGGCCTCTTGGAGAAACTGTCTCCAGATCAGCGTCTGGGCCGGAACAACAGTGGATAACGATCATGAGCCAGAGACACGGTTCAGCTTCAGCTCGCCGAGGCTGGAGCCTCAGTTCCCGTCTGCATCTGTGAAAAACATCCTCACACCCGACACCTCGGGGGGGGGGGGGGGCGACAACCAGGGTGAGACCCCGTGACCCCTCACATGTCACTGATTGAAGAGTTTCACTGTTCAGTCGCTCGCTCGCCTTGTTCAGAGAGCTTCCAGAAGGAGCTGTCAGGGAACCACTGAAACATTTACACTGGGTGTCAAGTTGGGACCATGTTACAGGGGGTTAGGAATAATGAAGACACACACACACACACACACACACACACACACACACGTTAAGTCTGTTGTGTGTCTGGTACAGTAATGGGAAAGTGTTTGCTAGGTAACATCAGTCAGGTGAGCTCAGGTTGCTTAGAGCCTGTGAGAGAGTGCACCCCCCCCCCCCATCACACAGTGTATAAGGGTATATGGCTACACACAAACATGCATTTTTGTACATGCATACACATGTATAGAAATCCATCCATGCTGTGAGAGCAGCACACAGACACACACCTGAACATGGGGGGGTGGGGGGGGGGATCATTGTCATGTCTCTGCAGCAGCCGACACACACCATAAATAATTTAGACTCAATTACACTGAGAAGACGATTGGGCCAATGGAGACGTGATGTGGTGCAGCTGGACGACTCCAGCAGTGACTCAGCACTTCACACAAACTCTGACTCAGCTCCTCAAACCTTCTGCTTCCACGAGTTCTCAGAGTAAAACCTGAGACCAGCACTGAACTGCAGGACGGGCTGAGGAAGAGGAGGAGGGCTTGGATGAGGAAGAAGAGGAGGACTGGGATGAGGAACAGGAGGAGGGCTGGGATGAGGAAGAAGAGGAGGGCTGGGATGAGGAAGAAGAGGAGGGCTGGGTTGAGGAAGAAGAGGAGTGCTGGGATGAGGAAGAAGAGGGGGGCTGGGATGAGGAAGGGTTGAGGAAGAAGAGGGGGCTGGGATGAGGAAGAAGAGGGGGGCTGGGTTGAGGAAGAAGAGGAGGCCTGGGTTGAGGAAGAAGAGGAGGGCTGGGATGAGGAGGAAGAGGAGGGCTGGGATGAGGAGGAAGAGGAGGGCTGGGATGAGGAGGAAGAGGAGGGCTTGGATGAGGAAGAAGAGGAGGGCTGGGATGAGAAAGAAGATGAGGACTGGGATGAGGAAGAAGAGGAGGGCTGGGATGAGGAAGAAGAGGGGGGCTGGGATGAGGAAGGGTTGAGGAAGAAGAGGGGGCTGGGATGAGGAAGAAGAGGGGGGCTGGGTTGAGGAAGAAGAGGAGGCCTGGGTTGAGGAAGAAGAGGAGGGCTGGGATGAGGAGGAAGAGGAGGGCTGGGATGAGGAGGAAGAGGAGGGCTGGGATGAGGAGGAAGAGGAGGGCTGGGATGAGGAAGAAGAGCAGGGTTTGGATGAGGAAGAAGAGGAGGGCTGGGTTGAGGAAGAAGAGGAGGGCTGGGATGAGGAAGAAGAGGAGGGCTGGGATGAGGAAGAGGAGGGCTGGGATGAGGAAGAAGAGGAGGGCTGGGATGAGGAAGAAGAGGGGGGCTGGGATGAGGAAGAAGAGCAGGGTTTGGATGAGGAAGAAGAGGAGGGCTGGGTTGAGGAAGAAGAGGAGGGCTGGGATGAGGAAGAAGAGGAGGGCTGGGATGAGGAAGAAGAGCAGGGTTTGGATGAGGAAGAAGAGGAGGGCTGGGTTGAGGAAGAAGAGGAGGGCTGGGATGAGGAAGAAGAGGAGGGCTGGGATGAGGAAGAGGAGGGCTGGGATGAGGAAGAAGAGGAGGGCTGGGATGAGGAAGAAGAGGGGGGCTGGGATGAGGAAGAAGAGGGGGGCTGGGATGAGGAAGGGTTGAGGAAGAAGAGGGGGCTGGGATGAGGAAGAAGAGGGGGGCTGGGTTGAGGAAGAAGAGGAGGCCTGGGTTGAGGAAGAAGAGGAGGGCTGGGATGAGGAGGAAGAGGAGGGCTGGGATGAGGAGGAAGAGGAGGGCTGGGATGAGGAGGAAGAGGAGGGCTGGGATGAGGAAGAAGAGCAGGGTTTGGATGAGGAAGAAGAGGAGGGCTGGGTTGAGGAAGAAGAGGAGGGCTGGGATGAGGAAGAAGAGGAGGGCTGGGATGAGGAAGAGGAGGGCTGGGATGAGGAAGAAGAGGAGGGCTGGGATGAGGAAGAAGAGGGGGGCTGGGATGAGGAAGAAGAGCAGGGTTTGGATGAGGAAGAAGAGGAGGGCTGGGTTGAGGAAGAAGAGGAGGGCTGGGATGAGGAAGAAGAGGAGGGCTGGGATGAGGAAGAAGAGCAGGGTTTGGATGAGGAAGAAGAGGAGGGCTGGGATGAGGAAGAAGAGCAGGGTTTGGATGAGGAAGAGGAGGAGGGCTGGGATGAGGAAGAAGAGGAGGGCTGAGATGAGGAAGAAGAGGAGGGCTGGGATGAGGAAGAAGTAGAGGGCTGGGATGAGGAAGAATTAGAGGGCTGGGATGAGGAAGAAGTAGAGGGCTGGGATGAGGAAGAAGTAGAGGGCTGGGATGAGGAAGAAGACGAGGGCCCGGTCTGTGTTTTTGTGACGAGCTCCTCTCACAAACAGAGACAATGGCCTCAGTCATTCAGGCCCTGCTCCCTCATCCCCTCCTCGGCAGGTGTTCCCAGATCAGATACGATCTGAGATAGGGGCTGTGGGAAGTCCTGGGGAGTTACTAAAGACTTCCAGCGTGACAGCTCATTTAAAACAAGTGAAACGTAGATCCCAGCAGCAGAGGAGAGCCTCGGTCCCTTCACTGGATCCATAGGAAGGTAGTTTCTATTTGAATTGTATTATGTTTCCTGTGATGTATCTCTGGACCTGTGGACTCACTTGGAAACACGTTCTCACATAAACGTCTTTTCCTACATGAACTCAAAACGTCTGAGGGGATACACAAAGGGGGGGGGTCCTTTGAGGAAAAGATTCAACTTGGATTCTCTATTGACAATATTTGATATTTCCTAGAGCCACACAGACAGCTTGTTGCTTTTATCTCCGATTTGTGCAAACCCCCATCGACTCTGCTTTATCAGATCCACACAGAGTTCTGTGCTGGTTCCAGATCAGGTAACTCAACCCTTGTTCTGCTGATCTTCTATTGCTATTCCTGTTATTTGTCCAACAAGACTACGTTGTAATAACACTGCAGACGAACCCGTCTCTTGAGGACACCCCCCTGGGACAGTAGTAGGACACACTGATGACTCAGAGGACTTTTTATTGTCTGTTTATTTTCGGCTTTGTTGACTTTTATATTTTTGGCCTTGAAGGCTCCTCCCTGACGCTCGTTAACTTTGACCTTCTCCCTCCACAGGAGCCTTCAACCCATTACTGTCATTATGAGTTCAGATAAGAAACAAGTTATGAAATGTTTCTTAGGATACTCCCCCCCCCCCCCCACACCCCATGTTTCCATTGACAGTTACCTTTGTTACACAGGAAGGAAAACAAAGAATCTACCCAACAGAACATTTAAGCTCAAACTATTCAATCCATCACTTCCCTTCAGTGCAGGCATTGGAGGATGGGGGGGGGGGCTTGGCGTACCATTCAACTTTTAGAAAAGCAGGGAGGTGTGTTCCATTCATGGTTCACTCTCTTTAACATTAATACCCGTTTGCCTTTGTTCACCTCTCTAGATAAACAACAAGGCGTGGGCCCAAGCTGCCAGTCACCGGGCTGTAGCTCCGCCTCCAGGCCGACCGGCTCAGAGTCAGAACTCTGTGTGCACATGTACAGGTTTCTAAACAATCACGTGATCGGAAGAATAAAAGGTTTAAGTCGTGTTTGACTCAAAGTTGAATCACAGTTTGAAGCATCATAAATGGATTAAAACTTCCCCTGGAGGCCGTTTAATGATTGACTGATTAGAAAAGCCCCAGTCAATCAAAAGACCTCGAATGAAAAGATGGCAACTCGAACTAAAAGCTGCGGTTGAGTTATGAGCGGAAACTAAATCAAGTTCAGCCAAAGTTGAAATGGATAATTCACCACTATTGTGTTTCTCTTGCAAAGCCCAGAGGCTCAGAGTCGACACTTTGATGAAGTGGTGGAGTGAGAAGGCTTCTGCAGGGCCGGAGCCCAATCTGTGATCAGACACACACCTGGTGGGAGATAGAACAGGGGATAGAGCCCGGCCCGTATGTGGGTCGGCTGATAACAGCTGACATCAGTCTTCTGCAGACTGTGTGTATGAAAATATGACAATAAACTGAATACACAATCCAGAGAATAATGGTTTCTGTTGGACTTTAAAAGACATTTTTTAAGAACAACACACAGACACATTATAAAACTATGCATTCTGCCAACAAGATTTAAAGTTGTAAATATTACTTGGAACATAACGTATTAAAGACCTAGTACATAAAGATTTTATAATATAAAAATAACGAATTGATAGTTATTTGTAACTGAGTCCCTGTCCTGCTGTCAAATGCTACGGAAACACAACGGGGGGGGGGGGAATCTTTTTCTGTCTCTCTGTCCCTGACACACACTCGTCTCATAAACCCATTAGAACAACCATAAAAGCATCAGTGGGTTCCATTTACACACAGTGTTTACACACAGGCGTTAACACAAGTCAATGACTCCGAGAATCACCTGAGAATGTGTGTGTGTGTGTGGGGGGGGGGGGGGGGGGAGAAGCGTGGCAGTCACAAGCTTTTGTTTTTATAGAATCAAAGGTTCATCGGAGTAAAAGTTATATAATGAGATGTAGAAAGAAGAAGGTATTTGTTTTAAACTATTTGCACACATTCACACAAAATGAATTCATTAGGGTTCCTAGAGTTACAAAAATAAAGTGACAACAATTATTAAAGACTTTGTGTATTTCACTGGTTTAACGACGTGATAAACAACTAACACAGACGTCCTGACATCACTGCCTTCAGTACATACTCGTCAGGTGAGTGTATTCAAAGAGCTTCTCGAGAACAGGGTGTAAACTGACTCAGTCTTTGTTTCATGTTTACATCACGACAGTAGAAACAATCTAAAGAGCTGCAGTGTCTCAGTGTCTCTTTAGCTTTTGTCCACACAGGCGCCAAAACCAACGAAACTGGAAACTTCCTTTTAGGACCTTTAATAGAAGCTGAATGGAAACTAAAAGACGAGTCAGCGTGTGTAAAGTCAACACGCTTCCTACCTCAGATCCTGAAACCATAATAACAGACTCACATGTTGTGTTTAACAGAGTGAAACACGATCTGCTGGGTAAAACTAATGAGTAACTGGGAAATGAGCAGAGATAACGTCTGTTTGACCTGATTTAAAACACATGGGAGTAGATTCAGGTTTAGTTTTGTGTTCCTGTAGCCGCCCCTCGATCGGAGCGATGCACACATTAGTATGCAGCTCAGGATGTTTGTGGTTCGGTGATGCATAAATCATCTCAAGTGGTTTTTAAAATATAATCTAGGATAAATCAGTTTCTTCCCACTGGGTGGAGATTCAAATGAAAACACCAAACTTTGCCCTCGGGCTGTGTGGGCTCCACCGAACCATCATCACTGTCGTTACTCTCAAGGAAACTTCTTCTCTTAAAAAGCTTCCATGAAGAAGAGTGAGAGAGGTGGGTGAGCAGAGCCGGCCTCATGATGGCCGCCTGCCCTCTTGTTGGATGAAACTCGTTCTGACACTCACCTGATGAAAGCCATCCTGGCTGTATCCTGCCGCTCGGGTTCCTGTCGGCTCTGAGACGCTCTGGATGACGGAGGGTTGGAAGACGGGATGGAGGACATCGGAGGGAGAGTAGAGGAGCGGAGCGACGGAGGAGGAAAAGAGGAAGAGGGAGAGGGGGTCTGGCTGGACGGGTTCTTTCCACTTCGCAGGAGACGCTGGGACTTGACCCGGAGGCTGTGGTGACTGTGGTGACCGGCTGCCTTGCCCAGAGGTTCTGTGGCTGCTCTCTTGAAGGTTTGCTCTGCTCTGGAAACAAAACACACAGATGTATAGTCAATCACAGTAATTCATTCATATCTTATTGAATATAGGCTTTTATCAATTACTGCATTAGATAATAAACTGATTTATAAAGTAGGTAACAGATAAATTTAAATATTCGTATTATGATTGGAAGGTTACGCCTGTGTTTATCTTTATGTTTTCTATAAGTGACCCTCTGGGGTTTTGATCTGGTAAAACAATGTCACTCTGTCACATGATGGTTAAAGAACTGTGGAGTTGGTGTCAAGTGGTTTACGAGAGGGTGGAGACGAGGACACGCACAGTGTCATGTTCTCTCACATGAACAACATGAACACAATTACCTCTGTGGGTTTGTTTGTTAGTGGGAAACTACTGGAGAGGTGGGGACTAAAGAAGCTGGAGGAGCTGTTATAAGTCACCTGATAAAGATCTAGATCAGGAGGAATGTCTTTATGCTGATCCAACACTGTAAATCTCAACAGGGACTTTGTACTGGAGATAGAAGCCATCAACTGACAAACTATAAAAGTGAAGAGCTTATGAACCTGCTGAGGCAGGAAGGAGAGCGGGGCGGGGGGGGGGGGGGGTTCTGAGGGACAGATGCCACAAAGCGACGTAAAACATTCCTTCTATTGTTGGAGCGCTCTCCTCCGGTCGCTCGCTCCGTGTTTTGTCTGCTGGTTTCTTCACAAATTCAACATGTCTGATGAATAATCCTGACAAAGGCAGGTACAGTACAGACACAGACATGTCACATGGTCATGGCATAATGTCAAGGGACTGTGGTATTCAGGTGGTGTGACCCCTCGGGCTCGGTGATGGCACCCATCCCCGACCTTTGACCCCTGCAGAGAGGAGCCCACTTAACCAGGTCTGATATGATCTGTGTTCTCCACGTGATTCTGCTTTCATGTTTGCAGCTGTCGCTTCACAGACTCGGCTTCAAACCACAAAGTGAACACAAGGCAAACAGAGAAACTTCATTTAGATGAATAACATCTACAGATTAGAGAAAATCACTAAAAATAAGCTCAGTGTAAATCCTTTCTGTATTCATATTAATAAAACATATTGCAGGTGCAGATTTGACTAAGTTTAAATACACTTCCTTGGACCCTTAAGAATAAAAATGCCAAGTGTGAAGCAGAGAAAAGTAAAATAGCTCCCGAGATAAATGAGCCACATACGGACAGATTTCTGGAATTAGTTGAAAAAGCCTAAAATATTAAACATAATCGAAAGGTGATTTTTGACGGAGCAGCTGAAACGTTCTCAGTTCACATCCCAGACATGTTTCTTCTCCTCCTCTGTGTTGCACCTCTCACTCAACTTGTCTGGACGATTCTCATGTTTGTTTTTATTCTTGTTCAGATGAAACAACTTTTCAGCACCTGACAAAAAACCTTTTTGTCCAGTTCCATCCTCCGCTAGTCATTTTCCACCCAATTACAATAATCCTCCCAGTGACCCCCGGTGACCTCTGATGACCCACAGCATGGTTAAAACAACTAAAACCACTTGACACAAAGACTTAAGAGGTGAGGAATGACAAGTATGCTCGAAACAGAGGGACGCACACGTGCATGCACACACACGGGGGGACGCACACACACGGGGGGGGGGAGGACGCACACACAGCTCTAACACGACAGTGACGGCCTTGTGTTACGAGCCGTGGGCTTGTCAGAGGAAAAAAACAACATTACACTGAGAGGATTAGGGAACCATTGTGAAATTCAAAGTGCTACTGGAAAAGCAGCTGGTGTTACTGGAAAGAAACAATGACTTTCAGCTGGTTTATAAATCTCGGGGTTTTAAATAAGAGAGGTTGATGTCCCGTATGGATTCATCTGCACTAACACACAGACACGTGCAGTAGGAACATGTGAGGTCAGTGTGGAGGACAAACGAAGGTGAAGCTGTTCAAACAGAACAAGACAACTGGAGAACAACTCGTCTTTCAAATCCTCTTGTTCCCAATAGATTTAAATGACAATAAAGACAGTAAAAGAAACATGCATGATTAAATGAGTCATCTTTATAATATACAAATATATATATATATATATATACAGATTTACTTGAAACCCTCTATAAGACCTGACTTCAGTCTGCAGTGGGGGTGGATAGGACGTGCCTTCACTCCCGGGTCACACTGCTCTGCAGGAGACACAGGTTCTTGGCACCGATGCAAAGTGAGAACTGGGTGAACACACTAACTTGGCAGAACAGTGAGGTGAGATTACGCCTCAGTTCAAACTCCTCCACTGGCAAAAAGCTAAATGAGTCAACAGCCTTTTATTAGTGTGTTTAAAAAAAACACATATATACTCATTCATTTTGGTGAAAAGGAGGTCAAGTGTTTATCCGGCAACATATAATTACTGGACAGGAAATATTCACGTATCAACCGATGTGTTTTGTTTGTGTTACTCAAAGAAGCACAAAATAAAAACTTGTGCTACAAAGAGAGGCTGGAGATTTGAATTTGATATGGTGCCAACACGAGGAATGAAATATTACATTAAAAGATTGAAGAGTTAAAGCAGAGCAACTGTATTTGTATTTTCTTCTGTCACTGGTATTAACCTGCTGCACTTTCCATCCAGAGGTCCTCAGGTCGTTTCTTTACACCGGGCGAACACACAGTAAGATGTAAAAAACAAACAGTGGTGAGCGCAGGGTGAGGGCATGTCACGTTCTGTCCTCACCCGTCACTTTTCCCACCGGCGTCTGGATCTGTCACCGTGACGTCACCACCACTCCCCTGCAGCGTCGGCTGGGGGGCTCGGCCCTCCTGCTGGCCCCGCCTCCTGGATCTGATCTGAGGGTGGAGGGAAAGAGAGGGAAGGTGTAAGAGCCGGACCCTTCCTCAAAAAACCTCCACAGCCTCTCCTTACACACGTCCTCTGTTTGAGAGGCTTACTGCCACTGACCTCTCCTGAAAAGAACAAACCTAATAGATATGTAAGTCTAATAGGAACTACCTGAAATAAACATCTTTTAGAAAAAAATTGACTTTTCTATTTGGTTCTCGTCCCATAAACTCACATGGAGGAGGTGACCATGACCTAAACCACAGCCACCAGATCCAGATGATTTGGCTTCACTTTTAAAGAGCTATCATGTCATCCATCTTTATTTATATATATATATTTTTAAATGGTACAGAACTCAACTTTATGAAGATGCTACTTCCTGTGAGTTTGGGGATGTGACCACCGGGGGATCAAACATGCAGCTAAAAGGTTTACGTCCCTTCAACTGTACATCTACATGTAACTACACTGTGCTCCTGAACCTTTTGATAGAGAATGTGTTTGACCTAAATTGATTTGATTTATTCATTTCAAATTGTATGACTATATATAAAGTTCTAACACCTTGTTTAATCCTCCTCCAGCCTCGGACGTGTTGCAGCTGCTACTGAACTGGCAGCAGCAACACAAACACCTCGGCTTAACCGTTCAGAAAACCCCTGTCACCAAATATTATGAAAACTCTCCAGTGTAATAAAGGAGATAAGCTCGGCCGTGTCCAAAGCGTTTTCTATCAGATGCTAGCTTAGCGCGCCCTGCTGCCCGGGCCGGTTCCAGCTGAAGGATTTGGCGTCTAAATGGAGCAGTTAAAACTCCGGTCGTCGGACACTTGCTTCTTTGTCCGGGGCTTTCACACACCCGGCTCTCAGCGGATTCTGATTTCTTTATTGGCCGAAGACAACCTCATACTGTTTAGGAGAGGGAGCGTTTGAGAGAGTCTCCAGATGGCAGGCAGTGCAGACCAATGATCCCTGGCATCGCAGTGCAGCTGAAAGGACACGGCGTAAACAATTCCTCACTGCGTAACGTGCATTGCTCGGTTCTGAATCAGAGTGATGGGCGTTTGTTTCACTGCAGCGACCACAAACACCAGCAGTGAGTGTGATCAGCTCAAGGACAGAGACGGTTTCCCAGTGCACCTGTTCTCTTAGGATCTGTGGTGCTAATGGGAGGGGAATTTATCATAATCACAGGTGAGGGCTGATTAATCATTATTCTCTCATCCAGTCACCAAACAGCTGTGCCACAGTGGTGATGAGAAAAGTGGAAGATACCACTTCTACGGTCTCTTTAAATCAGGGCAGGATGCACCATATTGCACACCCTCATAGATATCAGATTTCTAATATGCATACATTTTTTACTTGACAATTTGGACAGGAATAGAAAATGTAAGTCTTAATCAAAGTCAGAAATTAGGAGGAAATAAACAGTTTGAGAAAAATGAAATGAGGTCTCATGGTTTACAGATTTACCTGAGCTTTAGTTAGAGAAGCTGAGGTCCGGCTCCTGAGAACCCGACCTGGCCCAGGACTACGCTGTCTGGTCTTGACCTGTGAGCTCTTGTCCTCAGTCCGCTGCCGGCCCATCGGGTCGATCAGGTACCGCTGGGCCAGACGCATCACGCGGCTCAGGACGCTCTTAGCTCTGGTCACTGAGTCTACAGAGACAAAAACAATGATCCAACATCGATATTTAGTGTTTTAATTCCCTGAAATGTACAGAATGTCAGTTCAGGTGGTTAGAAATGTAAAAAACTCCAACTTATTATCATTACATCCTCAATTTATGAACATCCAGCGCCTGAGCGCCGCTCAATTACAAACTCCAGTGGACAATCCCCTGATGACACCGCTGAGCGGGTTGGAGTAATAAAATAAGTTATCATTCCATTACAGGCAAACCCGACTGAAAAGCTCGTTGTGGTTGTGTACGTGTGTTTCGGTGCATGAATGTGTCCTTGTTATGCACAAATGAATGTTATCAGTGGCTCACCATGTTTACACAGGGGGCCGAATCTGCCTGCTTAGGCAAGCTGCGAACACAAAGACCCACTTACACAATGTGCTGTCTGTGTTTGTGTGCAAGCACGCTCACGCATATACAGACACAGAAATGTATAACACAATGTGCATGACACAAGGAGTGCACAAGATTTTAACAGTGATTTACACCCTGTATTGGAATGAGAAGCGTGTGAGCGTCAACATCCTGATAACAGGAGAGGAAATGTCGGTGTCACTATAGAATCACAGTCTCATATCCTACCAGGAAAACTTTTTCTGACTTACAGGTTACGTGGACAGCTTAGTGCATTAGTCAAAACACCAGCAGCATATATTGTAATACATTAATCTGTTGTTGGACGACTGAAACTCAGGATATAACAACAACTTAGGCTTCTGAAGAGATTAAGATTCTTCAGCCATGCAAGCAGCTCTGCAAAGATTTACTTAAGCACAGTCAGAGCATGGTTTAGCCAGAATCATTAATGTATGTACAAAGTTTTATGGTGAAGAATAACTTCTGTGTAAGATTTATTATACTTATAAAGCATGAATGGAAATCCATCTACTAGTCGTCATCTTTCTGGAAACCATAAATAACTGTGCAGAATCAGTCCGTCAAACAGTTGAGATATTTCAGCCTCACTGAAAGCCTGTCTCTTTAATCATTTCAGCCTTGCAGCTAAAAACACATTATGATATTGATATTGTATTTTCTATTTTGAAGCGAACAAAGTGTAGAAAAACATGTGCAGCACCAGAACGTCACCTGTGGCTAAATCTAAATGATCTGCGGAAAAGGTTTAAAAAGAGCCGAGAAACACACTGAAAAAACTAAATCATAAGTCTCCTTTAAGTGTTTAAGTTATCTGATTAAAAACTGTTTAGTTTAGATATGATAAATAACTGTATAGAAACCTCATCAGTTTAAGTTTAGCGTGAGACAGGCTCCTGCACGTGGCTCTTCCCCAAATTGAACCTGCTGAATTAGTGATTTAGTGATTTAGTAGCACTGACGGCTTCCTTCCTGTGTTAGAGGCCATTCACGAGTCAGCCTGAGATACACGGACGTGAGAGGTCTAGACCTGTTGTGTAGAGTAATGATGTAATCGCACACATGAAAAATAGAGCGAAACACTTGTCATAATCACAAACACACTGAACACACACTCACCTTTCTCTGTGGGTTTTCCTCCTCCGGACAGTACTGGTGTATTCTCTTCATCTTCTGTGGTTTGGTTCGACATTGAGGACGTGTGGGTCTCACACATGTCTGGAAAGACAAACACACAAAAACAACAACACTTGTTTGAAAATATCGTTTACTGGCTTCATGACTTTTGCTGATGCACAACTATAATCTTGGTCTCATCCTCGTGTCTCAGTGAAATAATATGAAGAAATATGAGAAATATGTATCACCTCAGGTTCATTATGTCATATAAACATGTTGCCAGTGGCTGCAGTTATGTAGAGAAATACTAATGTATGAAAACAGAACGTGGTGAACCTACAGTTTCAATATAAAACAACAAAACTCCTGATAAAAGATTGTAGCCTGACTGAGCTTCCACAGCTAAACTTCGTTAGCTTAGCACAAACCTTGGACACAGGTGGTAATAGCTCAACTAGCTTTGTCCAAAGTTAACAAAAATCCACTTAACAGATCTCACTTGAACACTACTCATCTTACCATTTCTTACACCCGATAATGACTAAACAAAAAATAAATGTGTTTTCACAAGTTAACGGCCTATCAATTATTTTTTTGGGCCATTTGTGCTTCCCCAAATTTAATGTTAAGTCAAAGAACAGAACAATAGTAGAATTACATATTTCTTTTTAATCCTTCAGTCCACTCCAGACGTCTAGTTGTGTAGTTTCCCCCCCGGCTGAGTGCGGCTGTGTGGGTCTGCTCACGTCAGAGGGCAGGGGTGATGTTGACTTGTCATTAGTTTTCCCGGGTCTATCAGTATTTAACATGAGCTCTAAGGATAAGGCTGCCAGCACCAAACAGGAAGAGGCAGTGATAGAGTGCAAGGTCTCTGTAGAGGCCTGAGTGGGGTTATCTTTGATGTTAAAACAACTCCATCTACCAGACACCCCCCCCCCACACTCCCACTCATATGGCCCATGGCTTAGTTCCTCCCTCCGATCTGTCTCAATCACTGTCAGACATCGGTTAAGGAGAGGTTCCCTTCCACAGCCACATGCCAACATCAAAACACCGGCGTGTCACAGCTCGTCTCCTGCCAGCCACCCAGCGACTGACGGGATAGAAACACACGACATTAGTGCGTTCACTCAACTCAACTACAAGTTCAGGGGGGAAGTTGGAGTAGTACGTCCAAAGTTCAGCAAGTCCATCCTACAGACTGAATAAAGCCACAGAATCAACTTCTATCACTTTCATATTATAGGTTAGTTTGTTGTGTTTGTATTCTGAGGTTTAACTAAAGGCCATAGTAAAGTATTGTGATACCTACATTAGAGCACACGTTGTTAAAAAAGTATTAGAAAGTTACACAAACTGAGAATCTGTTTCCAAGTAGACAACATAGAGGAATATGTAGCCACACAAACACACAGGAGCCTCGACACTGCTGAGCTCACCTGTTCAGTTTCTGTGTGACTCACAGTCGTAATGAGAAGGTCTGAATGTTTGTCTGTGTGATTTATTGCTGAAACTCGTCTTCGTGCAGGTTCAGTGTCGCTCCCCCCCCGTGTCTGGAGCTGCCAACCAGCAGTCAGACTCTATTCTTACACAGTCACAGTGCTTTTAAAAAAATGATCTGGGACACTTAACGGCACAAAATGAATAACAAGTCAGGTTTCTGATATCTGATGTCTCCATTTGTTTGTTTGTCAGCAGGGTTACTCAAAAAACAACCAGATGGATTTCCACACAACTTCGAGGGATGGGACACGGGCCAGTGAAATAATGGTTTTAGTGGATTTAAAGGTGGTTTCATAAGGGGACTACTGGTTCCTGGAAGTGCTGCAGAGTGCCAGTCTAGTTATGTATGAAAAAAACAAATGTACAAATCCAGTGTAATCCAACTAGCAAGGCAAATGGGATAGAAAGGGGTTCTAGTCTCAGTCCTATCAAATATATATATCATATAATACTATAATAATTTCCTTTACTTTGAGAACTTGAATAAAACAAGTTATTTAAAACGATCAAGTTTTATTAATCCAGAAAACCAGGTTATTCCAAAAGGGTTCATATTATTTTTCTTTCCAGTATTTAATCTATTTAATAACTTTTACAAAGACTAATACATTCGTGTCCTCTGGCTCAATGAAGCAGAGTTACTCGTTCTCCTCGGCCCAGTGGCTTTCCTCAGTGCGGCAGAACAACCTGTGCTACAACAAGCTGCTGTTTGTTTGCAGTCTCCAGGTAAAGGCCACACTGCTTGTGTTACTACAGAGCAATTAAAGCTGGATCCAAGAGAAATTAATTTGCAACAGTTTCTTTGAATCTGAGCCAATTTCAGTTGAATCTTAATGAGTTTGAGATGACTTAACGAACCAGTTGTATTAGGTCGTTAAAAGTGTTTTTGTTTTTAATTGAAAAGCCATTAAATATCACAGTGCATCCCAGCTGTATCCTGAACGCCTCTCCAGGTCATGTCCCGGCTTTGCTCTCAGGTTAAGGTTTGTGTTCTGACTGGGCCACGACAAAAGGGGGGGGGGGTTCCTTGTGTGAAGTCATTCTGTAAAAGATCCTCTGGGATGTTTAAGGTCGTTGTCCTGCTGCATCAAGCAGGTTTTTATAGACAGCCACCCTGACATTATCTTGTAAGAGATGCGTTCAGAAACGTGGGAATTTGTTGCGCTGGTGAGCGGCTCAGATCCAGAGGCGGTGGAGCAGCTCCACCTCTGGGCTGATGTTCTCATGTTGGTATGCATCTGTCTTTTAATACAAGACGACGTTCTGTATATTCATCCTAAATGATCCTACAATCACAAATCATCAGTTTCTAATCCTATGGTTTTGACCCTGTGAATGTTTGGATGCGGACCAAATAAGAACAAGATAATGATTTGTGTGTTTGCAATTAAAGTAGGTGTGTGTTGTTGATTACAATGGGTTGTGTCAGCTCCCAACTGTAACCTAGATAAGGATCTGATCAAATTCCAGATCTGATGCTGTGTCTGGGATCATGAACCAAATGAACCGCTGACAGACACTCCGATGATTCCACCACTGTAAACAGCTGATGCCAAAAGAGAGGTTTTAGACTAATGCCATAATGACACTTGCCAAATAACACACATGTGGTGTGGATACACACCCTGTTCTCTTACAATACACTAATGACTCTGTGGATGAGACCCAAATCCTACAATACACAAGAGTAATAAGAGCTTAAGCTTTAAACAGATGTAGTGGAAGGTTTACTCTAATGGTCCAGTAGGATTTAATAATTCACTGACATGGAACAGAACTAGGAGCGGTTTCACACCTGTGTTGTTTGGTCTGGACCTTCAGACTTTTCAGTTTAGTCCAAACCAAAGATATTAACTGGTTCTTTCATTTTCTCCATTCAAACAGAGACAACTCACAAGCCAAGGTCAGACACAGGCCCAGCTACCCACCAATCAGAGTCAAGTACAGGTAGACTCCGCCCACGTAGGTGATGACGACAGGACGTACGTATGACAGACAAAATTCTTTAGTCCCTAAATTACAATGTAAAACCAAAACTAATCAGATCAAATGGAAACAATGGAACAGACGCTTGGTTCAGACTTTTTGAAACTGCCCTTGGTCCAATAACAAAGATCTGACCTGAGGACAGCTCATCCATAAACTGTGATCAACGGCAAACAGGCTCCAGGACAAGGTCCAACACGTGCTTCCTAAATACTGTCTCACCCCATGACACACACTGCACACCTAGCAGAGTTCAGATCAGAGTACAGAGGATCAGGGTCTGTGATTCAAGGTTTAACTGTTGACCTGAAGTTCTGCTGTGAGTCACGAGCAGCATCCAGACACACAAACACAGAGAAACAAATGACAACACACAAACTGATGAGGTAAAAACAAAAAAGAAGAGGCATCAAATTAAATCATACGGTGAAATCCCGACTGACAACACAGAGAATGTTGATGAGCTCAGCTCCGGGGTTTCTCTGTGACTCAGGGATATAATGAGAGGGTATGAATGACAGAGTGCATTTTACTGCCCACTCTCTCCCAGCCTCCCTCTCTTCCCCTCCCTCTGTCGAGCAGTTTCAGATGACACAGTACTCTGCTGATTCCTCACTGTCCAGGACTCAATGCTGATGACACGCAGCCTTTTGAAGGTTGTGTTTAGGTGTGTGTGTGAGGCGCTGCCGTCCTCTGGGAGCTGGCCGGGGCAGCACACCTGTAGCAGGGGCTGAATGGGCTCTAATGTCAGACTCAGCAGCTCCTATCAGCCTGCGAGCTCACTGACGCTGGTCACTGACGCTGGTCACTGACGCTGGTCACTGGCAGCTCGCAAGTGCTGATTGTCTACAGACGGTGGGGGGGGGGATTAAGACAGAAAATCTAAGTTTTGGAAACCGAAACAGAGGTAAGGAAAACAGAAGATAAATATGGAGACAAATTGAAAGATTCAACTTCTGTATAAACCAGACACCTAACAGAGAAAATAAGACGCTTACAAGAAATGTGTTTGTGACTTAAACTGAAAGTGAGACACTCTGTACACCCCCAGAGGAACTGCTGGACAGTTTATAAAGAATGGAGATGAAATCCGAGCCGAACACAAAGGACGAGCCCGAAGAAGTTTATAGGAGCGAGGAGAGAAGATGTTCGGCTGCAGTTCTTGAAATTGGAAAACCCTGCGTAACATAATGACCTGAGGGCAAACCACAGTTTGGGCTGATGTCTCTATTAAGCTTCTTTTTTTTGTAATGTAATGAAAACCACAGAAAGTCCATCGTGCTGAGCTCAGGTTCTGTGGACTGACATCAGATTGGTTTTCTCACACTGACCTCAAACAAGAGGACGGCTCTGCAGGGCGAAAAACAACGTTAGAAACCAACGAGGACAGTTTGTGTTTTGGCAAGAAATTACACCTTCAAGCCCAGGGGGGGGGGGGGGTCAATGTAATACAGCAAATACCACCTACTTAATGATTGAGTCCCTGTTTAAACTCAAGCTATAAGAAGATTAAACATGAGGCAACGTCGGGGAAAGTGTTTACAAGCGAGTGTTTACGAGTTGGAGAAGTGAAGGTAAACAGAGAAGCTCAAACTCTGGTCTGTTAAACGTTGGTACTGACCAGAGGGAGGATGTTGGGGTCAGTGGTTAGTCATCAAATGTCTGTTATTAGAAAGACATGCTGAGCAAACAGCCCCAGAGTCGGAAAAACACAGATCTCTACATGAAACTGCTTCGTTTAGGTTTTCAAATCATGAAGTCACGAATGTAATTTGTTATGTTTAAGTTTAAAATCGAAATAATAAATGAAAGTAAAAGAGAACAGAAGCAGCTTTACGTCCTAAACGTGTGTGTGACGATAGACAACGAGTTCACGTTCTTCCCCCTTCACTACATCAGAGGCCATAACCTCTTGGTTGGTTCTTATCACAGAACAATAGAGGGCACTGGGAGCTGGTGAAGTTGTTATTTCAGCCCACTGGTCGGGTTCTTTTTCTCAACACAACACAAAGACCTGTTCAACCCTTTGCTCCTCCACTGCAGGGTACAGTGTGCAGAGAGGAGAAACAGGAAGAAGGGGATGTGATAAACAGAAAGGTAGAAGGAGGCCGATAAGACACCTTTTCTCTGTAGAGATAAACTGTTATTCTACTTTTATAAACCAGTCTACTGTACTTTCTATTTACAAACCAGTATTTCAGTGTGACATATAAAGTAAATTCCTTACATTGTGATTCATTCCTCTGTGCATATTATAACATTAGTGTTTTTAAACCCAACTCTACGACCTCTTCTTAGTGTGTTAGTGAACTGGAAGCTGCACAAAGGTATTTGGTTCTTATTGAGTTGGACCTAACCTGGTTTATCTGGGATGTCGGGAGGAGGCGAGGACATGTAGTCATGTTATCAGATTAACTCATTGCTAACATCAAAGATGTTCTGAGTTCAAAGCCCTCAGCAGCCGACCTCTGACCCTTCAGACTCACGGAGGTTAAATTAAAGCTTCTACAACAGGAAATAAACCAGCAGGTTGTATTTGATGTGACTGGGCTTAGAGGACAACATCGTTTGTTTAGGTTAGAATTCAATGTGGGACTTTTTTTTAGATTAGAAAAGCCTGACCACGGCTGGGGATGGCAAATTAGCCTCGGCTAGAAATCCTACATGCAGAAGATGTGGATCAAGTTCCGTCCACCTAAAGCAAAATGAAACAGCGCCCTCTGCAGCCACAGATCATGATTGATTCTGTCGGGCTCCGAGTGGTTTTCATGTAAAGAATAAACTAGGCCCATCATTAACAGAGTTGAATAGCGTTGCTTTAGCATTCATGCAGCAGTTTGCCAGTGATTCACAAAGAACTTATACAACAACTGATTTAAGTCGATGTAAACGAGCCCACACGAACATGGAAGGGCCGACAGAAAGGTAAACATAAGCCAACACAAACATGGGAGGACGACAACGACAATAGAGAAGGAAGATAGAATATGGAGGCAGTGATTATGAGTGAGAGGAAGTGGATTTCCACCGAGAGGCCGTGGTCCAGTTTGAGAGAAAAGCACCAACTCTTTAAAAGCTCTGCTTCCTTTCTCATACATTTTTAACACCTCTCTATTACATGATCTTTCTAGGATATAGTGTATTTTTAGACTCTAGGCTCTTAGGTCCTCGTCGCTAATGTTAACGGTACAAAAAAATAGCAGTAGGCTGGAAAAAGGTCAATGGCAAATAAGTGGATAACGAGGTTATAGAGCCAAAAAATGTACACAAACTAACTACTAGACATCAAATTATATTAAACATCCAATATAATACTCAAATATTGAATTTTTTTAATCGTATACATTACAACATAGATTAGGTCATTGTTTAAAAGCCTTCTCGAGACCCTGTGGTGGACCACAGAGGTGTCGAATGATGTTAACATGTCACTCTACAACTAAATGACTGTCTCTTATTGCTCTTCTTCACATTCACATTTAGTTGAACTGTTCTGGGACAATTCGAACCACAAAGTCTTTGTTGTTACACCATTTATCACTAATGGAGGAGGGACACGGCAATTTCACCTTTCAGCCCACAGCAGCTCCAGTCCCTCATCACTTCAGGGCTGGAAGCTGCTTTTAAAGTTCCTCAATTACATTTTGTGATTTAGGGCTGAAGATATATTTCAAGGGAAAGACCCTGGACATTATAGAAATATGTGAACTCAGAGACTGAATTCATGATGTGTTTCAGCTGTGGTCCCTGATGTGGACAACTGAAACACACACAGCACTGAGTTATACACTTTTAAGTTTCAAAACCGACTAACTGACCTTCTGTAAATTTGTATTTCATTATGCAGATGATACCCTCATTTATAATACTTATTTTTATAACTAAAAAGAACCATAGGATGAAAATGTGTCCTTGAAACCAAATTAGGGAAGTCCATTAACAACCTGTTCAGTTCCTATCATAAGAATAACTCAGGGTTTCTGCAGGTTTAATGGAAAACCTATAAGACTTTAATGAATGAAATCTCCGACCCAAGTCAAGTCCGACGGAGTTTTGTAGAAACACTGAGACTCTTCACTTGGATCCAGTCGTTGGCCTCATGAGCATCAGACCACAAAAATTCTCAATTATCGCTCATAATTACGTTAAAGAATTCAGAACAATTTTCTTCAAGCCACTTTCAAATATTCATGTCCTCAGGCAGAGCAAACACACAATTACAGTCCAAACACCCACAGTCTGGATTTGCTATAATACTTAGAAACCCAAAGGAATCAACCTCTCGTCTCGCAGTCTGTGGATCCTCATTAATCAAATATCAGACAGCAGCTGAATTAGCCCCGATGTTTGTTTTTGTGTGTTTTACGCTCTGCATGTGTGCGTGAAACCGACAGACAGGAAAAGCTCCCTGGGGCGTGTGGTATTAATTGGTGGTGGGGAATACACACAGCAGTGAACATGTGTCTGATGACAATCAGAGGAAAACACAAAGTGAGTGCACTTGCACAAAGTTCCTTTGGTCTGTTAGTAAATCAGTGGCTTATGGGTGAGACGGCCACAGGGTGTGGGGAGGAGAATAGAAGGAGGGAGGGAGGGAGGACTTGAGAGGGAGGAGAAGAAAACAAGAGCAGAGAAAAGAGAGAAACAGCAGCAGATTCAGAAACACATCAGGTTTGGTGTTAGTTCAACTGTTCATGAGTAAAATGTGGCCAACTTGTTTAAGATTAAAGAAACAAGCAGCAATTTCATATATTTTGAACAAAACTATGAATGTTTATTTTAAATCGTTTTCTTACAGGTTTTACTACATATAACAATTCAAATATTATACTATTTATGGTTTAATGTATTTTTCAAACTTTTGCTAATCAATGTAGTGAAATTCAGTGATTACTATTCTACAGGTAACTTGTTTTTGTTGATGGCAGAATCATTGATTCACATGGACTTCAAATGCACATGAAATAGATGAATGAACAAACTGAGGAATCACAGTTTTATCTTTATCAGACTCACTGTTTCATTGCCTCTAGTTTTATCATATTTTTATCCAGAAAGTTTCAAAGCAAAATGTCGTTTGATCATCTGTAAACATTATAAACCAGAACAAAACTTGAGAAAAGAGAGAAATGTAAGAACAGAGGAGCTGAATGCTGCAAACAGAGAATATTAATGGAATAAGAGAGAGAGAGAGAGAGAGAGTAGGACGGTGATGGAAGGATGAGATGTTGGAGAAGGAGAAGAGCATAATGCAAGGGAGTGGGCCTGTTCACTGCTGATCCCCACTGACCTGTGAGTTCTGACCCCTGCCACTACCCTGTCATTCAAAGCCCGCCTCCTGATGCGCCTGCAGGCCGACCGCAAGGTCAAAGATCACCCGAGAGGTCAAAGGTCCAGCCAGGACTCCAGGGCCAGGCCTACATGATGTTGGGCTACAAGCACTAAGTAACACATAATGCCTGACAGGGTCGGTGAACTGCTGACATCATCACAGAGGGATTTAAAGAAAAGAGAAGGAGAGATTTTAAGAAAAAAGAAGGAGAGAAGGAGATAAGGCCTGAGGGATAAATAGAGGGAACTGAAATAACCAGATACTCTCTATCCAACAATTACAGCTGATAAACTAAGTCCTGAGCTTTTTAATTTAAAAAGTATTACACAACTACAAAAGCCACACAACGGAAACACAGTCATAATCGATGTGAGTGATAACGAATGTTACCTGTAAAGTAATAAAACAAAGTCATAAAAGAACTTGACTTCTAGAAACCCCGACAGCAGGAAGTAACTTGTTTAATATGAAAAGGAACGATGCCAGATTTCAGAATATGCAAATTCTCACAACGTGAACAAATTGTGCCCCAGATTTGAAATGGAGGAAAACATCATTAAGAAAATCCTGTTAATTATTTAGATCACACCTCTGTTGGGTTTCAGGGCTGATTTCTGGTTCAGAATATAAACAAAGCTGCTTAGATGACAAGAACACAAACACACACACAGTTTCTCCTCTTGTGGCAGTTATATAGCAACACATAGAATCCAGGTTAACCTCAGGGGCTCTAAAGGGTGTTAGAGAAACAGGGCAAAATGGAGAGAGGGTAGTGGTGGAAAACACACACACACACACAGACACACACACAGACACACACAGACACAGGAAAGCCTTCAGGATCAAACCCTCGAGGAAGGAGGGGGGGGGGCCTGGTAGGATCTGAGCCAACACTGTTTCCTTTCTTTTCTTCCTATCGTCTCATCTCTTCTACCTTCAGCTTCTCATACAATTATGTAACGTGTTTTTTATACAAACGGCAAATAATTAATTCATCTCCTAATTTCATCTAATTAAGACCATGTGCAAACAAGCACAGCATCTCTAACAAGCTGGTGTGTGTGTGTCTGTGTGTGTGTGTGTGTGTCATTGTTCTCCTGCTCAGTTTATCTGGACGACTGAGAGGAGTCGATTCCGTTCTTCTAGTATTTCACATCATTGAGGACACGGTGGCAACACTCAGCTTCAGAAAGAGTTTCTCTCTCTTTAGCCTTGAGCGACGCCTCACCACTGTTTTACTTTGAGTTCCTCAAACTCCATGGCTGGGTTTTGTGTTGACCTGAATTGTAGGTGAATTTCCCAGATGTGTAGGCGAAGACACAAATCTGACTACAACGATTGTAATTGCAGGGAGAACGAACTTTTACAGGTCATTTGTCAAACTCGTAGATTTCTGATTTGCCCTTTTACTTGTCTGTGGCTGTTTAACTCCAGGTCAGCATAGTGTAATGTGCAAAGGTTATGTCTTTGTGTTTATCTGAAATTGAAATGAAAGCAGAACACAAAGTCACTGAGTTGTTATTCTGTGCATCAAAGGTCAGGTAGAAGGGAAACAGTGTGGTCATTGTTTTCAGTGAAAGTATTGAACAGTTTTTGCAGCTTCTCTTGTTGGAATATTGCATCCACCTGTTTTCCTCATGAGGAAAGTGCTTCAGTCCCATGAGGCCGACTGGTCCCTGCAAGGTCAGTGAGTGTTTGTATAGGAGAAAGTCCCAAATAGGTAACATACACACCGCAAATACACACAGACACACACACACACATGAATATACATAAACCCGGGCAGTGAGTCTGCTGGAGCCAGATAACAGATGGACAGTGAGGTCAAAGACGGTGAGAACAAAACACTGAGGTTTAGAGAACAGACGGGCAAAGAGTTCACTGATTGGAAGAGTAAGAAAACATATTGACACAGTAAAGGGTCAACAAATCCTACAGGGACAAATCTGCCATAGACGGCTGATAAATTATATCAAGAAAGTAGAAAATATATGTATAAAATTGAGGATAACATGAGCCGAGCAGTGAATGCTGAGTCACTTCACTACGGCTCGAGCAGCAGGTGAACAGGAAGAAAAGAGTGCTGGTGTCATGGGAGCCTGCTGAGGAGAACAGGACTCTGGCACCTGCTCCTGCACAAGAGGACAAATGGAGACCTGAGGAGGGCGGGAGAGGGAGAGGGAGAGGGAGGAGAGGAGGAGGAGACGATGGAGGGCAGAAAAAGGAGGATAGTGTAGTAGTCAGGAAGGACATGGAGGAGAGGAGCGTAAACAGAGGAATACAACAGGGAAATATCCTGGAAAGAAGGACAGAGGGACACTTTACCTTCAGAGCTGGTCGGCCTGACTCAGCACCACATGAGGTCACTTCCCCTCTGATGACCTGCTTCTGACAGACACCAGGGACCGAACCTCCCACAACAATATCCTTCATGTCAACTGTTCTTACTGCGGCCGATGTTCCACAGAAATACTCTTTACTCATTGTACCAGGGAAAGTCAAGTTGAATAAATAAAACCATTTCCTAGGGAGCTATATGGATCCTAATGAACAATAATCTGTGTGCCTGCAATTTGGTGCAGCTCCAAACAAAGCAGATCTAGTGGATTTAAAGCCGGGGTTGCTAATCCTGGAAAAAGATAGAACCAAGAGCAGGCTAATACATCCCAACCCCTCCAATCAGCTTTTATGTTCAAAGCTCCGCCCCCAAAAACACATGAACGTACACTAACTGCTATAAGACGACTTTTCCCAAACTCGTTCGCTAACTTGCTTCAGCGAGGTTTGTCTCGCAAATATATTCATGACACTCTACAGTATTTCCATAAGTGACATACACAATACCATTAGGGTTAATCTACTGAATTGAGGTAAAGTACTGTATATAATAGATTACTTCAAGTTTAACGTACAAATAGATGTAAAGTACGGATGTAACGACAGAACTCAAACTAATTAGCTTCAAATGGTTTTACAGTCTTTACAGCATGTGTCACCCTCCCTCTTTAAAACCGTTCAGCTGTAAACTCAGAAACGTTTTCCTGGAACAGTCGAGGTCACTGTTTACGAGTCCAGGTCCTGGACTGTTGACGGGGGGGTGAGACACACGCCACAGGATTTGTAACATCCTTGTGACAGTGTCAGAGACAGAGAGAGAGAGAGAGAGAGAGAGCGGGAGGATGAGAGAGAGAGAAAGAAAGAGAGAGAGGGTACAGGAATGTGGGATTGGGTCTCAGGAGCAGGGGATGAATCAGCTCATTTCTCCTGCTGCCTTGAGGCCGAGACAGTGTGACAGGCCAGCAAATAAGGATGACTCATCCTGACTCACACACAGCCACACACACAGGTGCGCGCACACACACACTGGCTGATGGATTATCCCACCATAAAACACGCTTTTGTGGCTTTTAGTTGCCCTGAAAGGAAACTTCTCATGCTCTCAGATTCTTCTGCCCTTTTCGCAAATACACAACTCATTCTGTCATGCTCTCATTCTCTCTCTCTTGTACACACACACGCACACAATCGTTGTCATAGGTGGAGCTTCACTTCAGCTGTATGTCAGTACATGAACATGGTTTAAGTAACCACCCGTACAGGACCCTCAAAGAATTACAGCACACAACACACCCACAACACGGGCAGGACAAGTTCATTTGTCAACACTACACGTGGTTTTCCCATTGGTTGGGGAAGTCCTGCTCTCAAACTGAAAGACTACCCTCTTGTATATATGAAAGGGAAATAAAACATGTTTATGTGGACCTATATTAATTTCCTGGAACTGCAACACACACAATCACACACACACCCGCACACACACACACAGCTCTATCCCAGCTGCATTGGCAATCACAGCAGCCCTGCAGCCACCGACCTGTGACTCATCCTCGCAGCCTTTTTTCTTTTCTGGATGCACACACACACACACACGTGTACATGCACACTCATAACTGTGACAACGCACATACATGCACATCGGGTTTGCATTCCAACCCGTCTGCCTTTTGTGAAGATGAGACTCCGGTGGTGACGTGTTCCCAGATCTCGTGGAGGTGAAATCTGAACAATCTTCAAAAAGAGAAAAGCTCTTTTGATCAGTCCTGTTACAGTAGGCAACACACACACACACACACACACACGGGCACACGCACAATCATCCTTTTTCAGATTGTTAACCGACACAGTTTCAACTACTAATAATGACAAAGGGATAAAAACTGTTTAGAAACGATGCAGCTAGGAACACAAACTTCTGGTTTAACCTCACATGCAAATGACAGGGTTTCCCACCGACACACACAACTGTCCAGCTGTGGACTTCTCTTTGATCTTATCCTTTAAGTGTTTTTTACTTTTCTCTCTGCTCCTGTGTCTTCACCTTATTCTTTACCCGACTCATTTCATTTTTGGTACAGTACTTTCTTTAATCGAGCAACTCTCTAGAGCCAAACAGATTTGTTTGACTGGCCGATAAAAAATGCTCTATGTTCAGATTTCACTGTGTAAAGTGATGACGTGCCAGCTAATCATGTTTCACTTTGTTGATGTGATCTAATCTATAAAAATAACAGATGTATAATCTTATAAAACTGTAAATTAAGAACAAAAGACACAAATCTCAAATTTATTCTAACAAAAATACCAACCAACAACTAACCACTTGTAAACTGGAGAATATAAGTGGAACGGGGGGGAACAAGGGCCGATTGTTTCCTCCTCTTGTATCAAGGTTCTCAGGAACAAGATGGAGATATCGTCCCCGAGGTCCGGCCACGGTACAAGGTGACGTTAAGACCAGACAACCGAACCGTGTGTGTGTCTGTAACAGGATCTGCATTGGTGCCACTGAGGGTTAAGTGATGTAGGCCGAACGAGGACCTGGAGTTTGAGTGACTGAGCTGTGAGTGGTCCCCAGTGACCCTCTGCATTATGAGCTGCTTCCGAAGAACAACTGCTTTGAGTCGGGGACAAGAGCCGAGTCCCCAGGTGAGGACACGCTGGTTTATGGGTCAGTGGTTAAGGTTAGGATTAGGGTTTGGTTAAATAGTGGTTATGGTCTCTAAAAGTGACCTATAGTGTTACAAGTGTGTGTGTGTGTGTGTCTATGTGTGTGTGTGTGCTACCTGTTTTGGATCCATGGTGGCTCTCATCCAGCACCAGACTGTTCATACATTTAATCTCCCAGTCTTGGACTTCAGTATTCCACAGTGCAGGGACTAAAACAGTGTACTTGGCTCTGTGGGATTGAAGCGAGTGAGGAAAAGAAACCAGATTATAATCAATCATTTAAATGATGAACCCGATTATAAATAATTATTTAAGGAAAACACAAATACACCAAAATATATAGAACTTGAATTGAGCAAGTAAAGATATCCAAATATTTTCTGCATTGTTTCTGTTAAATACATGTTTTCATAACAAACCCAGATAGAAACAGACCTGTGAACGGCTCATATCGTCTGATCTGTGTGAAGCTCTAGTATTTAGGAATGCTAATTGGTAAGTTCTGTATAAAAATTTATTAAAAAACAATGCGTCAAAAGGACGATCACACAGAGCAAGAGCGAGTCTGAATGTTTCTGAGACATGAGAGAAAGAGAAATGAAAAGCCGAAGCAGAGACTTTACAGAAACGGGCCGTGTCAGTGTGAGGTAAACAGATGACGTGTCAACCCCTCCAGCTGAATGAGGGTGTCAATGTGTCAATGTGGATAAATGAATGAATCAGAGGAGGCAAGCAGAAGGGGGGGGGGGGGGGGGGGGCGCAGGGAAGGTTGCACGGCCCAGAGAGGTTTATTGAGAAGGAGGGGAGTAAACAAGAGGAGAAAGAGATAGGGCTGGTGGAGGGCGCTAAGAAAAACTGTATGTGAAGTGAGTAGGGGGGGGGGGGGACTGGGGACGGGAGATATGGACACAAAAGGAGGCACTGAGAGAAAGAGGTAAATGAGTCACTGGGGTAGTGAAGGTTGTGTGTCTGTGTGTGTGTGTGAGGGGGGGGGGGCTCCTGTTTGAAAATGATGTGTTGCTGTAACGACTCAACTGTTCAGACTCTTTCTCAGCGAAGATTTAATATTTGTTCTTGGAAACAAAGAACTTTGAAATTTGAATTGTTTGTAATGATTATTAATCTGGTTCCAAGTCAAAACAAGTTCAATACATTCACTGGCATAGCAACAACACAAATATTGTGTAACAGAATTATTGTTGTGCTGAAACCAAACAGGAAGACGAAGACTCTGAATTACCTGCTAGAAGTTATATGAAATATGATGAAGCCTTGTAAACTCCTGATGCCAGTAAGTGGGGCTATGACTATGACTCAAAATTGGCTTCAGGGCAAATTCATATCAGAAGTAATTATGAATATATTCCATGTGAGAGAGAGACAGAGAACTGCATTGCATTAAACTATGAGATCTGAGTGTGTTGACTGTAAAAACTTTATGGACGAGCAAATATCGCTGCACACACAAAAACAGGAAGTTGACGATCTCTAATATTATTATGCAAAGTGTGAAATTTGGTTCACGATGCAGCTGCGGCAGGAGAAATTAGAATCTGTGGCAGTCTAGATAATTAATGTGAAACACTGACTAGTTAATAATTTAGTTCAAATCATCACAAACAGGAAACTGATCATCATTTCCTCACGGAGGTTTAAAGATTTATAAATTGATGGAAAAGAGCACTGACATCAGATCAGTACTATATACTTTGAGTTTGGGTGAACAGACTGGAGGAGTTACTGACACCAAACAAAAGAGATGGAGGAAGAGAAGCTGATTTATGGAGGAGGAGGAAGAAGAAGTGATGGATGTTCCGATGAGGAGATGAAGAGCAGGGGAGGAGACAGCAGATTTATCTCAGATCCAGACACAGAGAAAGTGTGTGAATCCTTCCAGGGAGTGAAGCTGCTCTGTGAATGGTGATATATGGTGTTTTTGGGCGTCATTGTTACGACCTGGGTCTGAGCCGACAGCTGATTGACAGCCCAGTGTCACCAGACAGTCACATGAGATGGATGAGCCTCTCAACCAATCATTGATCAGAGTGGCCTGTGCGGCCTCATGACAGCTTTCATTAATAATGTTCAACCTGAATAAAAAAATCAGAGCTCTTTAAAGAACATTAAGAGAGGTTGACGACCCCCCCCCCTCTTTCATTTCTCTCCCTAATTAGTGCACTGTCCTCTTCCAGCCTCTCTCTCTCTCTGACCCTCCATTCATCTTGCTTCCCCTCTCTTACCCCACTGCCCTCTCTCTCCCTCAGAATCTTCCCAGAGTAAGGGGATCCTGCCCTGGGAGACAGTCGGACCACTTAGGGGCTGACTTCTGACCGGGCTTTCATAACGATGCCAAGCAGGCAACAAGGACTTCTCAATGTGACTCTATGGCAGGCTGCCCACTGAACACCAGAGCCCGGGCAGAATGAGACTGGCAGTGCTGCCCTGGATGCATGAATATGCAAACAGCAGAGGAAGTGAACCCATGGATCAAAATGTGCTTTTTTCCTGTAGCACAGAAAGCTGTTTTCAGACCTGCACTGGAGTTTGGGTATTTCCCTGAAATGTTCCAGAGGGGCTGTATTTAAGAGCTCAACGTCTGAGTCAGTTGCTCCGGACTTTTCCCTGAGCTTCTCCCGTCAGCCCCCAAATAAAATGTCCACAAAACAGTGACCCATGTAAATACACGGCAGGTAATTTCCCAGAAACTTCCCAGCAAACCAGTGGCCAATCAGACAACAAGATTCTAGAGCTGGAGGCGAATGTGTCAATGTGCTGTAAACAAAAACTAAAAAGTTGGTCTGCGTTCTTCAGACCAACTGGACTTCAACAGATTAATGTTTGAGCCCATCTGTGCAATAACTTTATGAAAACTTGATTTAAATACCTCAAACGAGCTGAGCAGAAAATGTAAAGGTCAGTTAAACATAGGGTTGCAAAGAGGTCGGACAATTTCCGGTAAATTTTCGGAAACTTTCCATGGGAATATTAAGCTCGGGAATTTTGGGAATTAAAAAAACAAAACAAAAAAAAAAAACGCAAATTAAACGCTGAGCAATAAAAACATCATTCAAAACCTTATTTTAAAGATGTATGGAATGCAGCACAATATGCTAGTTGAATTTCAACCCTGCACTGTGAATTTCTCCATCACATGCACAGATAATTCCCAGCATCCTTCACACTACAGCAGGGCTATTGAGGTCTGCTGTAGTGTGCAGGACTAGTCTGGTAAGTTTCAATGATATTACTGTGGAAAATATATTAACATGCTGATTGATCATCTGTTCATTTAGCCTATTTCTATATCAATTGTTAAATATTTTTAAAGACGATTCCAATTGTTTGGCCAACTATTTATAGTATTGCATTAGTGTTTTTTTAACAAGCTTTTTTCTCATCTTACTCTACAGAACAAATCAGCCAATGTAGAAGGAAAGGCTGTGTACATTTGCAAATACTGTGCAAAGACCTATGTTAAGAACTAATACACAAAGATGCAGAAGCTTATAGTCAAGTGCCCAAAGTTTCCTCAGGGCTCAAATCCGCCTAAGAAAAAACAAAATGTTTATATTTATGTCTGTAAATGACAAGGTAAATACAGTTAGCATAAATTACCCACAAAATGTCCAGTATATTCCCATGGAAATTTTCCAACTTTGAATATTCCCGGAAATTTGCAACCCTAGTTAAACAGTTGTTTATCTGTTCCCCAATAATAATAAAGATATGTCCTTCATTATCCCCTTTGCAAAATGTTGCCAGGTGCCTAGTACGACATTTCCTTGTTGGTGATAAGTTTCTTTATCTCGGCCTGTGACACAGTTTATGGAAACTTAATCCAGAATCTCCTCCAGATCTCGGTCCAAGGTAAACAAGCTCAGGTCCAAACAGTGAGACCTTTTCTACACACATTAGAGTTAAGTAGCTATGGGAAGCTTATCCATTAAAACAAATATGATAAACTGGATTTTAATCATCACCGCGCACCAGTCTGTCTCACACACACAGACACACACACACACTGGCTGTATACACAAACCCAGTGACCCTGCTGGGTTGCCATAACCACCGCTCCATGTCAACAAAACATGTCCGCCGGCATGAGACGTTTATATTGAACGTGGTGAAAGAGAGACAGAGAGGTCCGCCTGGAAGCAGCGTGGGCCGCCATTCTGGAAACTAATTTAGCATAAAGGAAGTTCAATCCAAACATGTACAAAATCAACCGCGGGACAACAATGACATTGTGCGTTTCCTGGAACGCTCGGTGTCAAAACACGTCCAGCCCTGATGAACCGATTCATATTCATGAGCCGCCTGCGGTTTCATTTAAAGGGCCGAGCGTTGAAGATCTCAGCTCGGAGAGAACTGCGCGGCTCATTCTTCAGTGGGAACCATTGTTTCCAGTACAATCAGGAGGGTGGTCGGCAACAATATTCAGAAAACACATTATATCTTTGTTGTGTAGTGTTGAACGACATTGGAACAGCTGAACACACGAGAGGATGAAAATTATAGGGTCAATAAAAACCACTATATGCAACTGTGGGCACAGAAAAATGGACGTTCATCAGAAACCAACAACCGACTGATCACCGGTAGAAAGGCCGTCAGCGGAGGACTAAGGTCCTGACACGTTAATGAGGGTTGAATATTGTGATTATGCACTGAACCTGTACACAGTTCACCCTCATGTGCATCGTGGTGACTGTTTAGTGGTAATTATTAGTGGTGGGGGGAAAAAATCGATTCTGTTCAGTATTGCAATATTTTGTGCACGCAATTATATCGATACAGTACTTTATTTACAATTTTTGCAATATTTAATTATATATGCAAGAGCCCCTGTCTGGCAAAGCATGACGAGGAGAGTTTCAGAGTTTAAAAGATACCTGAGCATTCCAGGCACTAGTGTGTCCGCTGAAGGGGTGTGGTCTCCACTGCAGGAGATCTAGTAAGGGCCTAGAGGAGCACTTTAACATCTGAGCATGTTGAAGTGAGTTGAGCAGTCTTATTTTCCTCATTTTTTGTAATGCCTTTGAATAATATGGGGGACATGAATCGCAATAATATTGAATCGTGGCCCAAATATCGCAATACTATCGAATAGTCACATTTTTGCCAATTCCCACCCCTAGTAATTATCAGAGGCCATATTTGTTTACATTCAAAATGTTGTCCCATGCACCACTTCCCCTCACTCACACGTCCACTGGGACCCTCAGCAGCAGCGGTAGCACCGCCCCCTCGTCGTGCTGCTCCATCAGCCGAGGCTCCAGCAGATCCATGATGGTCAGAGCGATACGGAACACAGCGGACAGGCCTGAGGACGGAGAGCGGCAGTTCCACACATCACTGCTATCACAAATATTATCACTGTGCTGGGCGGCGATAAGACGGAGATAAGACACATTAAGTCTGTTAAATATCAACTCATTTAACTGGTGTGCTTGTAGTTGTGTGTACGTGTGTGTACGTGCGAGTCGTGTGTAGATACCGTGCAGTATGATGAGATCCCAGGCAGCCAGGACAGAGTCCCAGCAGGGCAGCGCGGTGAAGAGTGTGAGGAACCATGGCATCACGAAGTGGACTGATGAGACTCCCACCGACTCCTGCAGGGAGGGGAGGGAAACGAGGAGGGGAGATTTTAACACAACCAAACAATTTCAATACTTGTTGCTCTGCCAATTTCTGTCAGTCTCCTTCACTGACCCCCTCGAGGAACTGACAAGAGCACAGCCCCCGAGGAAGAGGCACAATGGATCCATGTGATTGGTCTGTGTGGATTATAAAGCCTCAGAGCGAGTTCACACGAGTTCTTAATGTGACACACACGCACTAAACTTGGTCTAAAATAAGTTTTACATTAAATTATTATGGTGTGTAATAATCACTACTTTTAAACAGTAGGAGAAACAGTAAAACTTAAATCACACATCTGTGTTTATATGGTCCATGTCCCATCTCCTAACATGGAGTAGGCAGGGATTTCAGCCTACAGTGCAGCCAGCCACCAGGGGGCAGTCCAGACGCTGGGTTCACTTTTGGAAGCTGTCCTGTTGTCTTTATTAAAAAGGTCTATGGTTTGAACCTGAAGGTTTGTGTGGAGTTTACATGATCTTAGTGTGTCTGTTTGTGTTTTCTCTCGGTACTCAGGCTTCCTCCCACAGTCCGAACATGTGGCGTCTCAGTAAACGTGCGGGTGATCGGTTGTTTCTCGATACGTCGCCCCTGTGACAGACTGGTGAACCCCGTCCAGCCCCTGTGACAGACTGGTGAACCCGTCCAGCCCCGGGTCAGACTGGTGAACCCATTCAGCCCGGTGACAGACTGGTGAACCCGTCCAGCCCCGGGTCAGACTGGTGAACCCGTCCAGCCCCGGGTCAGACTGGTGAACCCGTCCAGCCCCGGGTCAGACTGGCTCCAGCTCCCACTCGACTCTAAGGATAAGCTGCATGGCTGATGGAATGGAAGGACTCAACATGCACTCAGATCTGGAGGGTGGAGCAGAACCCCGTTTACAGCTCGCCTGCCTTCACTGTGCTGAACAGCTCCATTACAAAGGAAACGCTGACCTCTGATCTCTAATAGGATTTCTGTAAGAGGGGGAAATTATTGTGCCGACAACAAGGCTCCGTGGCATAAGTGTGTGTGTGTGTGTGTGTGTGTGTGTGTGTGTGTGTGTTGATGTTTAGGCTCCAGAAGAGGCAGCTCTCCTCCCAGACCTGCTGAGTCAACGTGAAGTACAACAAACCCTTCAAAGACACTTAAGCAGCATTACCCGAGGCCTTGGAAGCATCAGTGTGTGAGTGTTTGAACTGTGGAGAACAAGGTTGTGACGGGATCACGAGCAGAGGAAGATACGTAGTTTTCAATAAGACGTTTAGAGAATAGAGGACTAAGACTCTAAAGCAGCTGGTAAAACAAACAACATGATATCACCTAACAATTCATCATTTCCTTCCACAGAGCTGAGCCACTGACGACACCGGAAAACAGTCAAGCTATTCTTTTTTATTAAGTTTGAGAAATCCTTTGCATCTCAGTTATGTGTCATCAGCCCTTCACTCTTTGCTTTAGTTATTTATGTCTCATGCTGAACACACATTTCAATAGGACACGACAGAGTTATGAGATCCAATAAAAAAACATTTAATTGTTTCTAGTAAAATTCACAGCTTTTGTTGGGAGAAGCTGGCAGAAAAAAAAATATCCAGTGTAATGAAATTTGCTGTTGTGGATACAAATTTAGCTTTTGCAGCTTCACTTATGGTAAAAGGTTGTTCTCAGTAAATTCCCTCAGTAGCCGCACAGTTGTTAAACCTCAGCCGGGACCGAGGAGGGAAGCTTCACAGCTGAAGGCTTGTGGCCGACAGAACAACCAGTGATTCTGCTGCTGGAGCCTGGAGCCGACACAGTGAATGACAGGAGGCCCCGCTGATGACAGATACATTACAGTGGCCCCTCCTGTGCAGATGAACTACTCATCACTTGGCCATATGGCCTCAAAACACAAATACACACTCGTGCACACACTTTCTTGACAAAGACATTTTCCTGCTGTATTCTCACTCTGACATTTTCTGCACATTTCACTCAAAGGCCTGGCAAGAAAAGTTCTGGTCCAGAGCAACGGCCTCGGACTCTGCACATGTCGATGATACAAGAGAAAGAAAGTGGAAATCTGAGCTGAACAGAACCTTGACAGGAACTCACCAGGTGCTGAGAGAGCTTGGGCTTCCTGTGCTTCAGGAACTGGTCGAACACCTTCACCTGGTGTTGGACCCTGAAGAGAAACAAGAGCATCGTTGAGCTGTGAACATCGAAATGTAAAATCGACAAATGATTATGAATAAAGGCCACCAGGATATGGGCTTGGCATCATATCTGATATCCTGTTAAAGTCCATCACATACAGGCGAGGAATGCAGTTTTCAACAGACTAGCTCACAGTGTTACAGTCTATTGTTATTAGGGCAGAGTTCCATTATCAATAAGGTCTAATCATGTGTATTAGACCAAGGATTACAATCATAACCGCTTTTTAACAAATCTTTATGCAAAGGTTGTGTTGCTAGATGTCACGCAGCTTTTTCTCTACACTAGTCTGAACAAATATTTAATCAGTCATTTCCCTCTTCCTGTTTTGACCCGAAAAATAATATTTATTCGTGCCATGAAGTCTTATTTCTCTGTGTCTCTGCTGCCAGTGCAAGGTCATCATCATGACACAGCACCTTTATAAACCTCTAATAACCGAATTTCCCTTTACTTGATTTTCCTTCATTAAATGTTGTGATCTCAACGTATATACCAAGTCCTTCATACATCTTCCACATTGTCAGTTTATAGATCTGATTTCATTGTTATATCCAGTCACACACTCTTACTTGGAGAGGCTGAGGTCAAAGAGTTCACCCAGATGTTTAGGTTTATCCAATAAGGCGGTCAGAGCCCAGAACGCCTCCTCCTCTCCCAACTGCATCAGCAGAACAGCAGCTATGTAGGACATCCCTGTAAAACACACACACAGACACACACACTTGAGGTCCATTCATTGTGGACGACCTAACCCTTCCCTATAACCAGGACCAAAGAGAAGACGTATGGCCTCATTAGGACCTGGTTTTGTTCGCCTTGAGGACGACTGGTTCTCATAAGGTCAGCGTTTCTATCAGAATTCCCAGGAGAAAACCCACAAAAAAAAAATGTTGTGTACACATATACACACACAATTTTTCCATACAGGATGTTTTATACACCGTATTAAAACTGTGTACGTTACAGGACCTAACATTCATCAAAGGTCTGAGGCATTGGGATCAGTTGAGAGGCACCAGCAGGTGAAACTGCTGAGCAGGATGTGTAACCTCAGTGAGCTCTGTAGAGTAAACTATGAATATCTGCCCTCCTCTACTTCAGTGTCTCTGCCCTAAATTTAATAAACTGTGCACAAGGCAGCGCCCGGTGTAAGGCAGAGATTTAGTGCTGCAGACTGTAGAATATTAATGGGATGCATAAGTCAAGAAGAGAAGGGAAGTTTCATTAGAAAGCATTTTCCACTCGGTGGTTTACCACAGACAAACAAAAACATAAATAAAAAGTCACAAAATATGAAAAGTCTGTTTGAATCTGATGCATCTGGAGATTTATCCATATTCATAATTGCACTTTATTGTAGAAAAAGTCTGACATGATGAGAAAATCTTCGAATTTCCACCAGATTATAGAATCCTTGATTTTTTCAAATTTCTAATGTCAAACTTCAAATAAACTCAGATATTCCAGATTAAGGAGATACTCTCAGTATTTTCTCACATGTTTATTGTGTTTATGTTGAAAATGTAGAAGGAACCACGTTTTATTATGAAACATAAAGATGGAAGGTTCCCGAGGCCCTTAATATTAATAATCCTCTGCCTCCATCAAGTGTTCACATCGTGTACTGCAGCAATTTGGAGCAAATGACTTGCATGACGTCATCCTGATGATTACACTAACTACATTTACGAGTCGAGTTTAGCATTTATTTATTTAAACTGGTTTAAATGATCTTATGGAGGAATCAGATGTCCTGGCCACATTGGACCAGTGGTGTGTGAGTCAGTTACCTTGGCTGTACCCAACCAGTGGGTTGTATTTCCCGTAGGCGATGAGGACCCTGAAGAGCTTGGCCTGACCCTCGATGGCCTCGGGACTCTCCCCCATCAGAGAGCGGTGGGTTGGGAAGGAGCGCTCTGTGAAATATATCAAATTAATAATTCATATAAGTGCTCTGCCACTTTCCCCCTCAACAAAATATCTCAAATCTCTCCCTATTAATAATGTTAAACAAACATAAACCAGGCTTTTAAATGGAATGTGTTTAAACTCACGCAGGTCCAAGGCGATCTGTCGAAACAACGTGATGTCGTCCACAGAGTAGCCCGGCTCAGGGCAGTCGGGCGACAGCCGGGGGTTCAAGTCCAGGTCGTTCTGTGTGTCGCTGAGTGTTGTTATGGCCGACAGGATGCCGTACTCACTCACACCTAAATCCACCAGGGGGCCCCGCACCTCTAACAAGCACTTCTGTAGGGGAGAGAGGATTTCCCTGTTAGGAACTAATCAGGATTCACAAGCTGCTAGAAAGAGAAAAACAACCAGTCACACATATTGACAAATCTATAATTAACTTAATCTCAAATCTGTATGTCTTTAGACTGTGGGAGGAAACTGGAGCACACAGCGAAATCCCACTGGGCCATATGGTGGGAATTACATCATCATGATGTCACTATGAAGTCCAGAAAATGACATCACATAGGAAGAGTGTACTCATGACTCATGCATTAAAGTTGTGAACCAATACGATTAGAGCCACGATTTACAGCTTACTCAGATAATTAATCATTCATCATCGGATGGTTTAAATGATGTCATGATCATGTGACTATGACATTATATTAGTGGAGGCATGAGTTCTACCGAGTGTGATTCTAGTTAGTAATTTAATTGTGGAAATCCCTGACTCAACAAAAGTACTTAAAACATTTTTTAAAGTACAAACACAGGAGAATAACATTTAAGCCGAGTCCCATCTTGTGAGTCACCTGGTAGTTGAAGTCACTGCTCTCCCTCAGAGCGTCCGTGCTGAGCAGACACCTCCACACTCGACCTCTCAGAGTCGGAGGGACGCCCATTCTGATGAATCGCTCAATCTGACCACACAACAAGAAGACACGTGTTTTAAAAAACAGCTGCTTGATGCTGCAGAGTGAAATGATTAAAGCATCTTCTGTAGTTTATTGGAGTCTGACCTGGCTCCTGCAGATGAAGCTGGATCCGTTCCAGTAGCTGAGCAGCTCACACAGCTCCTTCACCCTCTGTGAGCTCAGCGGGGGGTAACTGAGAGAAAAGACACAACATGGTGAGACCGGACTGATTCATCACAACATGAGAATCATCCGGTTCAGAGAAGAGTGATGAGCAGAGACTGCAGCCGCTAGGAGCTGCTGATGTAATACTTCACTACTGGTTCTAGAAATGATTCACGCTTCTGTTATTGTTTGAATTTATATGTAACGATGTGGTTTCAAGTTCTCAAATTAAATAATATCTTCATATGAAATCAAAACATGTCATGTTGAGCTCTAGGATACTTATGAAAGTAATTTCTCACTTTGACCAAACATGTATTTGAGAAACTGATGGTCACAATAATTGGTAATGAAAAGTGAAACTCTTGATTCTCTTCTTAATATCCAGTATTAAAAACCTAGAATTACACCTGCCAGCACTATTTATTACAACATAATCATTTGTGTTACTGATGGGGCTGAAAGATAAAAGGTTGACATCAGTCAATATCAATCATTATCACCATAAATTTCCCATTTCTATTATTTTTTAAGTTTATAGACAGAGTTTTGCCCCTGAGTAACGGTTATATAAAATAAAATAAAAGTATTATTAATAATAAATCAAATAATTACAACAACAAAAAATACATCAACCATACTGAGATCAAGTATTTGACTGTTAGTGTGTAGGTTGAGGACAATTTAATAATAATTCATTTAGATTGTTTGAGATTGAATTACGACTTATTTAATAACAAGATCTGAATAAATATAGTGACACCAATAATGATACAAAATACAAATGATAAGAGTTATAAACATCACATTATAAAAGAGATGTGTGTTAAGAAGTGAGATAGAACTGGCAATTAATTATAATATAGATATAAAATGAGCTACATGAGAAACCACGTCGTCACAACAACGACACAACAAAGTGTTTACACAAATCAAAGTCAGCATCCTCTTGATTAGAACTAACGACAGTAAGGACACACAACTTAATGAACGTGTTGTGTGATGAATGAAGAAGATGATATTAAACATAAAGTGACTGAATGATTAACTCTTCTGAACTTTGAACTGTGTTATAAGGTTGGTGCAGGTTAGCAGCAGGTTAGCAGCAGGTTAGCAGCTAGTTAGCAGCACGTTAGCAGCTAGTTAGCAGCACGTTAGCAGCAGGTTACCAACTGGTTAGCTCCCCCCCTCCCAGGAGTTGGTCTGCCCCGCACCTGTACTCGTGACACCGGTGATGGACCTTCTGCTCCTTCCTCCTCGTCAGGTTGAAGCCGAACTCGTCGAAGCGCAGGTCCTGGTCGCTGCGCCTCCTGCTGCTGGAGCTCCTCCTGAGGACGGAGCTCCTCCTGCTGCTTCTCCTCCTCATGTTCGGACCCTGAACTTTCCTCCTCACACTTTGCTTCACTTTTGAATTCTCTGATTTCTGTGTATGCACAACGCCCGCCCCCGTCCGGACTCCCATTGGGTTAGCTGGTGCGCACGAAGCGCGGTGATTGGTTTAGCTTAGACTGGACTGTCGCAGTTGACCAATCAGAGGAGGGCAGAGGTTGGGGTCTGTCGCAGCAGCTGTTCAGCTCAACGGTCACATTAGACCCTCCTCTTTCACTACGTCATCATTAACTGAAAGTGGGGAGCCCAGGGTATTTCATATTTCCATCAAAATTGATATAATATATATATGTACCCTTAAATAATACCTGATAATGATATACAAAAATAAATATACAAATATTATTATATCCATGATGTCATATGAAGTATTATTTAAGGTCTGGATTATCATACAGTACAGATAGATAGATAGATTGATAGATAGATAGATAGATAGTTAGATTGATAGATATATAGATAGATTGATAGATAGATAGATTGATAGATTGATAGATAGATAGATAGATAGATAGTTAGATAGATAGATGGATAGATGGATAGATGGATAGATAGATAGATAGATAGATAGATTGATAGATAGATAGATAGATAGATAGATGGATAGATGGATAGATGGATAGATGGATAGATAGATAGATAGATAGATAGATAGATTGATAGATAGATAGATAGATAGATAGATGGATAGATAGATTGATAGATAGATAGATAGATAGATAGTTAGATTGATAGATATATAGATAGATTGATAGATAGATAGATTGATAGATAGATAGATGGATAGATGGATAGATGGATAGATAGATAGATAGATAGATAGATAGATAGATAGATAGATAGATTGATAGATAGATAGATAGATAGATAGATCGATAGATAGAGAGATAGATAGATAGATAGATAGATAGATAGATAGAGAGATAAATAGATTAAATCATAAACTATGCACCACATGTCAAAGCACACATTTTCAATCCTTCATTTGCTTCAACTCAATAAAAAAAACAATATTTTAGTGCTTTTTTTTATTATGGTGATACAAAGTATAAAGTCTCTGTATAAAATGCAGTTGCTTGGACACTATGGTTAACAGGGATGAAGGCAGCGTCCATTGCCAGCAAAGGATCACTAAACTGAAAACAGCAGGTTATAAACTCTCAGGTAAATCTCTCTCTTTCTACTGTCTACTGTTTTCTGTCCTCATTCCGCAGCGACCTGGACGTTCCTGCGTGTCTCCACTCTGTAGATGGTCTGGTAGCCGTCGTCCCAGGCGTACAGCTGCTTGTCCCCGGGGTGGTAGTGGATGCTGCTGTGGCTGGTGTAGCGCTTCGGGAAGAACAACACCGGACTCTCATTGCTATGGCACAGAGGAGAGGATTGGTGAGGGGGATAGGGGTTCAGATGAAAAGCAGATCACATGTTTTAGAAATCTATTGCTAAAGGGTTTAGGGTTAATCCTCAGTCAGTCTCAGCTGTCAATCATGATGTTTCCTCCCAGTTTTAAAGCATCAATTAACTAATTAACTCAAAAGTAACATTAAGACTTGAACAAATATCAACGACCTAAAAGATCAGAAACCATCTTTGAGAAATTGTAGTGTGGTTCAAGTCCCATTTGCTACCATGGAGGAGACGGCTATATTCTGCAGCCAGCCACCAGGGGGCAATAGAGATCTCGTCCATCTTTACAGTCCGTGGTGTAAACCGACCTGTGGATGGTGTCGTGGATGTCGTAGAGACACTGGATGGTGGAGCGTCCTCCGTAGCGCGTGTTGTAGACGACGTAGAGCGTCCCACATATCAGGAAGGCTCCTTCAGCATCGTGACTTCTACACTGAGTGTCCCACGTGTACTCAACTGCTAAACTCACTTTGGAAATAAAAGTTTATTATAGATCAGATTAGTTATATACGTATGAAGACCCTTGGGGGGGGGGGGGGGGGGGGGGTTCTACCTTTATCCAGTTTGGTAATGACCAGGTTTCCTCCGTACTCTGGGTCAGCGTGGATGACCCACAGGCCGAGTTCATCCACAGCCAGGTCCAGGTACGTGTCGGGGTTCAGACTGTAGACTGGGAGTCGACCTGCTCCTTGGAGGAGAGTGTTGTCCACCACTGTGCTGTTCGACAGGTCCACCTTCATGTGGAGGGAACCAATGGAAATAAACCAATCAATGTACACTTATCAATGACAGTTATGACCGATATCTTGTAGCAACAATAGAGCAAGAGTTCAAACAAGACAGTGGTTTTTCACTTTGGGCACTTTCACATCATATCAAATATACTTTATTGTCCCACAGGGAAATGTGTCGTTGTGCCAAAGTGCTACAGCAGCTGCAGAAGAGAACATCGTACAGGAAACAACAACAACAACAACAAACAACCATGCATGAGGACATATCACTCAAGAGCCAGAATAATAATGGAGAATAAAAGTTAGTTGAATATTGCCCCTGCCCTAAAAACACTTTAAATGATAAAACACTTAAAAGATGATGGCAAGGTAAACAAATAAAAAACAGAAACTGGCTTTGAAACTTAAAAACCAAAGTGTGAAATGTGCGAGACAAACATCAACCTTTGCATATTGCAATCTGACACTGTTCACTGTCTTGCATCTTGCAATTCACTTTTACTACTTTTTTAATATCTTTTATCTATTATACATATTTTATTTAGATAAGTTTATGTCTAAATAAATGTTACTTTGTATAAATATTAGAAAAAGGGAGTAAATAAGAAAGTAAATAGTGAGTAAATATATATTGTTTCTTTTTATTGCTTTTCTTATGTGTGTTGTATTTATTGTGTTTTTATAACCAGAGCAAATTCCTTGTAGGTGTAAACCTACTTGGCAATAAATACTTTCTGATTCTGATTATTCATGTTTTAGTTCGAATAACAGTTGAAAGGTGAAAAGTGCCTCAGGTCACAGACAAAGAGGTGGTTTGGTGCGTTTGTGTTAAAACTCTTTTGTGTGTAGTTTGCTGGATGTTTGCACTCTTCACCTCCAGTGATGTAACGGTCTCTAAACACTGCAGTGAGACTGAGTGGGTGCGGCGCCATTCAACAACAAGTAAAAGCTGTGCAGAGTTTTCTTCTACTGCATTTAATTAAATTGTATATTTTTGAAAACAAACAATTTCCAATTATACTTTCTGGAGCAGTTGCATGTGCTCCCTCGAGGAGAGTGAGCTCAGCTTACTGGAACACAACTGTTGCTTTTGGCTTCATCAGCTTTCTGACCTCAACCAACACGGAGCAGCGAAGGAAACGGTTCTAAACTCAACTCCCTCGATGAGTCAGAAGCTTGAAGCCATGTGAGGTCAGGGGCCAAAGCAAAGCAAGTCGTCTCTGAGGACTGAAATCAGCATCGTCATGAACTTCTCCCTGAAGCTGGTGCCGGGACGTGAACCCTCGGCCTGATGGTTAAACACCAGTTTATAGAAACACAGCACGGACTCTGGCTCCTTGTTCCCTCACCTTCAGAATCTGGTTGGGTGTATCGGCCTTGTGGTAGTAGAGGAATCCGTTGTACACCACATGACCCGTGCCCTGCCAGTGGGAGGGCAGCTTCACCACCTTGGCCGAGGAGGAGGTGGTTCTCTCACTGAAGCTCTGCAGGGACATGTACTCCAGCAGCGTGTCGTTACGGACTCCACTGAGCAGGTAGACCTGGAGGATTCACACGTGGGACCAGCTGAGTGAGACCCGGGTCCTTTCTATTCAATGCACTCGAACTTTAAACTACTGTTATGCAAATAGCGACCACCAGGGGGCAGCAGAGCACACTATAAGCCAATTTTCATGAGGCTAACACGCTAATGTACAGTTGTTGAATTAAAAATACAGAAAACATGGAGCAAAATGTGTGTTTTTGGAACACACTTATTCTTATGCGACTTTTACATTGTGCATTAACACAACTACCCGACAACCGCAGCGAGATAACTCACGACAAAAGTTGTTAAGAGAAGAAGTTCAGTGATCATCTGTCTCACACTCAGCATAAACACACTTCTCTGCCCTGGAGAGAGCAGCAGCTGCCGACTGTAAACATCACACATCATAACTTCCTCTTCACAGAGAAGACCAGACCTTAGCAGATTGTCCTGACGGGTCCTTGAACCAGGAGCCGTGTGTGTCTCCTGCCTTCTTCACGATCTTCAGGGACTTGATCTGAGTCAGAGCCATGCTGCAGTCTGGACACAGTGGAGAGGAGAAGAAGAGCAGATGGTTTCACTGAACTGTACACAACCCTGTTTATCTTATTTTTAACCTCTGCCAAGGAAGTTATGTTTTTAATCTGGGTTTTTGCTATTTTAGAAGAATACTACTAAGAATACTAAACAGATTTCCATGAAACTTGGTGAAAGAATAGAACAAAGAACAAGAGAGAACCCAGTGACACTCGGGGCGGATCTCTGTCTTCAACATTGTGAGAAAGGCCGTTAGCTTTTGGGGGGGGGGGTCTCCCAGTTCCCCTCTAATGTGGTTACTGGTGTATATATGAGATCATCAATTGACTCTGCAAGGAAACACCCACAAAAACTATTCTGGGGATTTGGAACACGTCCACCAGTTTCTCAGAGAGGGATTCCTGTAACTTTATGAATTTTTGTTTTGCATTTTTAGAGGACTGATATTCATGAGTGTAATTTGGTGCAGCTTGATGTGATTTAAGGAGTTAAGGAGGAATAACTTGTATTCTATTCGTTCACGTTTCTCCTCTTTCATTCTCCTCTGCTTCTGAAGCCTTGACCGAGATGCTATAATCATAACAGTTCCTCCCACTCAGCCTCCTTCCTTCCTTCCTTCCTTCCTTCCTTCCTTCCTTCCTTCCTTCCTTCCTTCCTCCCTTCCTTCCTACCGTTCTCCACTATGATCTTTGCTTTCTTCTTCAGCTGGTCCAGCTCTGCAGCTTTTATCTGTTGCTCCAGCAGCGCCTCCTCCATCTCGATGTCGCTCTGCGTGGGCATCTTGTTTTCCAGATACTCCAGCTCTCTCTCCATCCGGTCCACACGCACCGACACGCTGTCCACCTGAGTCCTCACCTCGGACCTGCGGAGGGAAACACCAATTCACTTCATGGACGTTTACTGTGGTTCTCTCTTTCTATCGCATACTGACAATTCATTTCTTATTTGTAAGAAGTGTAAAAGTGGTATTTTAAATGTACCTGAGGACACTGAGGGAGGACAGATAGGTCCTGACCTCAGAGGACAGGTCGTAGGTCTTCTGGGTGACACTGGACGTGCTTTGCTCACATTGACTTAGACGCTCCTGATTTCATCAACACAGAAAACAGAAATCATTGATAATATATAATATAACTTTTTGCAAGTTTAAAGTCTAAGTCGTCCTGATATTTGTAGAAGTGGAACAGCTGCAGTGGGGGGGGGGGGGCTGTAACAAACTTTTCATGTATCTGTACTTTACTTCAGTAGAATTATCTTCAGGCACATTTCAATAGATTCGAAAGAGGCTGGAACACAATGAAGCAATAAACTGTTGCATTAAATAAAGAACATATTTAAGGTATATTTAAAAAGTAGATACATTTTACACAAGTTGAAAAGTTAACTTGGTACTTTTACTCGAGTGCATTTTACTCTTTGTATTAGTACTTTTACTCTGTTAAGATGTGAGGCTCCTCCCTCCAGCACATGCTCACCTCCATCTGAGACAGCCTCCTCTCCAGGTACTGGAGGATGAAGGCGTCCTGGGACGAACCCTGACTCTGGACCGAACCCAGTGTCAGACACAGAGAGAGGAGGACGGGGACCAGTCGGCCTGACATGATGAATATGAAGATGATATGAAGATGATATGAAGATGAACTCTGTCTGTTCTGTCAGTGATAACGAGACTTCAGCTCTCCTGCAGCGTCCAACCCCACTCAGACCGTCCTCCAACAGGAACATGAATCCATTTGTCCAACTTGTGCTGATGAAAGAAGATCCAGTAACTTCTCCTCCACCAGTGATTTACTCCAGTTCCAGTCGCAGCTCCACAACTTTCTGCCTCGTTCCTCTGATCGCTCGCTGCTCCACTGGCTTTTTGGATCCAAGTGAGCCTCACCCACAATCCCTCCCAGTTCCCCTCCCAGTCCCTCCCAGCCCCTCTCTCTCTCTCTCCCACACTCTCAGTCTCTCTGGATGTCCCTCGCCCAACCTTCCCCTCCGTGCATCTGAGGTATGAGAGGGAAAAACCAATAGATGGGAGGGGAGAGAGAGAGAGAGAGAGCCAGAAACAACCAAGACTTCAGACTGGTTCATCCAGCACTTTTATTTTGTAATGGTCTCCAGATGCTGCACTGACACGTCCTCACTTCTCTCACAGAGAAGAAACTATTCAATAATCAAATGTTAAGATCTTTGTCATGAAGTAAATCAGCTCGAGCTAATCACCCATGAAAAGTTTGGTTTATGAGTTTTATGAGAATAGACTTATATTACGTAATTTTAAAATAAATAACTTAAAGAAAATGTCCTTTCTTTGATTTAATTTATTTTAAAACAAGTAGCTCAACAAATAAATTATACATTAATCAATAGACATCTTCATAACATAAATATTATTCAATGAGTTTATTCTGTTTCTTTATGTTGTTCTTGATAAATCTTCTTGAATTGAATAATATTTGAGGGATATTTTATACTTCAATTATATGAACTTTATGATCCTTGTCATTTGATATTAACGTAAACAGCTTCTGTATTTCAGAAGATGAAGTCATCACCAGTAATGATATTGAAAGAACTAATATTTTTAATGTTAAGATGATCTGTGTTTGTTTCTCTGTTAACATGTTAGTATCCTCTCCTCTGTTTTCTTACGTGTTATTCACGTGTGGACGTTCTTCTCATTGAAGCTCTGTCTGATCCACTGCAGTGTTTAAAGCCCACGACCAGATGTTGTCTGTCATAACAAAGCAGAGGAAACAGGCTCAGCAGCAAACCACACATTACCCATAATGCCAGTGGTGGTGAGGCTTGGACAGGAATCAGTCAGAATATTAGAACCACCCTGGATCAGCCGGTCCGTTCAGACTCTGTGTGAAGCGTCCGGACACCTAACCTGCATTTTTCAGTCTGAAGACACAGTAACTGTCACTTTGGGAGGTTGTGTTGATATTAGATGATAACATGTCTGTTGTGTTGTTGTCTAGACTCGTGTGGGAATAAATGACCGGGCTGTGCTGTGTGATTGACTCACAATAAATCCTCTGATCCTCTTGGTGGACTCTGTGTGTAGAGTCAATGTGATGAAGATAGTTTGTGTGTATGTTTCTCTTGATATAGTTGTGTGTGTTCTTTTATTTTTCCGTCGTGCTTCCCTTCCTGTTATTGTGTTTTGTGATTCTCTATTTGTTGTTGTTTGCCCTTCAGGGCCACCGTACTCCACTGACAGACAGAATGAATTGCACTTTAAATGTTGGATGTTTTTAAAGCTGCTTTATGTTTTTTAATTTACATGAATGTGTCTTGTGTTTTCTTTAAATGTGACTTGTACCCTGATCTGTGGATTTCAGCATTTCCCTCATGTCCTGTATTGTGAATGATGAAAGTGACGAATAAAGCTGGATTTGAATCTTTTCCTTGGAAGCTTGTTGTTTATCAAGATGTAAATATGAAGCTACTTTCTCTGTTCACTGATCAGCTGTTCTGATGTTGTTGTTGTTATAATGTGCAAATGTGAATATTGTGTTTGGGTTGTTTTTGAATTTATACTCATAGGAAAATAAAGATCCAACTTTTCTGCTAATATTCGTGAACTTTTATATTAAAACACTGTATAAAGATAAAAACGCAATAAGATTATATGTGTTTAAATTATTTCATCTATGTTTCTTAAAACAAGGATTCAAAGTCCTTCACATATAAGCAACACACAAGTAAAAATACATATAATGTATAATATAAAAACAAATAAAAACCCTAATTATAATAATAAAAACTAGAATTAGGTCAAATCCAGGAATGTGATGCAGTGAAAGTTTGTGTAAAATATTATAAATAATGTCAGAGAACTTACCCACATACTCTCCAGGCCTCCGCTGCTATACCAGGTTGCTACCAGGAGGTGGCGTCATATCACAGTAAGCTTTCTACAACATGACATATACACAGGCTTACAGTAAAAGCCCCCCCCACACCTCTTTAACGGTGGTCTATAATTACAGCCTCCTGCTGAATCCTCTGTGAGGAGCAGAGGTGATAATTATAAAGCAGCAGAGAAAGAAGGAGCTCAGTTCAGGAGCTGCTGCAGATTAGAATAATTATATATATTTATATATATATTTATATTTATCACTTAAAAAAAAAACAATGTCTCAGTGTGATGACAGATCACAGGTTTGATGCCGAATGTCGAGCGTGTTGCTCAAAGGAATCTATTTTACTCACGTTTCTGTTAATCTTTTCATTAGTCATTAATTCATAATCACAATTGTTTTATCTGCTGTCTTTATTATTATTGTTTATATTTGTCCTATAAGAGTCGTATAAATAAAGCTATTATTATTATTTTGTTGTAAAATTCTGCTCTACATCACAACCCGTGGAAACGTACAATTGCAGTAAAAGCAATTTTATGAGTAACAGACGAATTGAACAATCATTTCAGTGAATATCAACATTTGACTTTCACCCTCAGGTCGAGAAAATTGAACCGATTCAGTCACACAATGAAAATCTGTCCTCTGAACATCATGTTCCACTTCACAGAAGAAAAGGAGAACGTGTCCCCGTGAGAGGACGAATGGTTCCAGGGTCGCGCTCATTACACAACATGACGACAATAAAATAAAATAATATTCTGCATGAGTGGACTTTGAACTGTGTTTTGTGTTGTAATGAAAAACCTTAGTTTCAGGGAGAGGGTGCAGGATAATACCTGGGAGAGGTTTGGGATTTTATGTTGTTTCAGGTGGTTTGATTGTTCTTAAGCAACTAACTCACACATGTAGGTACACACAAACACACACACGAACACACACACACACACACACACACACACACACACACACAATGAGATGTCACCTAATAAAAGATTCATTACATTGTGCGGAGACCTATAAAATATCCATAGTGTCTCAGCAAGACGTTGAAGTGGGTTCACAGGACTGACAGGGGTAATCCCCAGAGCTTTGTGTGTCTCTGTGTGTTTGTGAAGGATTTTAGTTGACATATTGTGTTTCTACATGTGTGTGTTTGTGTATCCATGGGTGCAGGAAATTTTTTCCATCTACGTGCGGTTGTGTATATATTTATCTGTAATGACGAGGCCAAGCTTTTACATGTGTTTGCTTCATGTCTGTATGTGATGGTGTGTGAACCATAGGTATGAACCCCTATCTGTGTTGTGTGTGACTGCTCGTGTGCACTGTGTGTGTGTATGTGTTTGTGTGTGTGTGTGTGTGTGTGATAGCAGCTTCCTGCCTCCCTCTGTCTCTTGACCTTTCTTTCCTGCGTCTGTCTGTGCGTTTGTCGGATGATGAGGTTTTAATGGAGCCGGTGGAAACAGGTTCTGAGGACGACTCTGTTCAGACTGAACCAAGAGAAGCTTCTAGAACCATGTGATCAATCAGGTGAATACTTTCAACTGGTTTTTAAAAGAAATATTAATAAAAAATCTTTCTCTCTCTCTCTCTGGGTCGTCCTCGACTTCCCATGGTTCCACTCTTAAAAGTTCCAGCAGCAGGACGCCCCCTGCTGGTGCAGCGAGTCAAGTTGAATGTCACGTTGATCCCTGCAGAAGAACCAATTAGGTTTAATTCATTTTTTGACTTCACGACAGAGTTTCTATTGCCAGGAACTCTTCAACCCTTTTATGTTTCTTTTATTTCAGAGCAAATTATTCTCCTCTGCGTTTTAACACGTGAGGATGTTTAGCATTCGAGTCGTAGTTAAATCAACAAATACAAACCTTGTGAAGAAGTGGAGCAAACATAATGAGGCTGAAACTGGGTTAATCCCACAAAGAGAAAACCTTTCTGAGCCACTTGGTTCAGGAGAATCTCATCTGCTGTCGACACGTGAGGTTTAAAAAGCAAAGTGTTGTATAATGTCTGTAAACATCCTTTACTGAAACTGCAAACAAAAGTTATTTTAATAAACAGGGATTTTCAGAGGGACATAAAACCTTCAAACTAAACTGTGATGTAATTGACTAACCCTAACCCTATAAAATAAATAATGAAATGAATTCTCTGAAAAAGTGTTAATGTTCTTATACTTTCTGTTGTTGGACACAGAAAAATCTTCTGCAACCTTGTAGAATTTATTAAACAGAAGTAATTGAAATGACCTCAGTCCAAGTAATTGTCAGTTTGAAAATGTTTCTTTACATAATTATAATGTTTTTGTGCATCAATTTGCACATTTGCCTTAATTTTGGCTTAAAACTCTAAATTAACCGGACGTGTGAATGGTTGTGTCTCTGTTTATTTCAGCTTCGTGATGGAGGGTTGCCCCATGTCAGCTGGGGGGATGAATGGATGAATGGATGAATGGATGGATAGATGGATGGATGGATGGATGGATGGATGGATGAATAAATGGATAGATGGATGGAGTGATGGATGAATGGATGGATGGATGGATGAATGGATGGATGAATGGATAGATGGATGGATTTACGGATGATGGAGTGATGGATGGATGGATGAATGAATGAATGGATGAATGGATGGATGAGTGGATGAATGGATGGATAGATGGATGGATGGATGGATGGATGGATGGATGGAGTGATGGATGGATGGATGGATGAATGGATGGATGGATGAATGGATGAATAGATGGATGGATGGATAGATGAATGGATGAATGGATGAATGGATGAATAGATGGATGGATGGATAGATGGATGGATGGATGGATGATGGAGGGATGACTGGATGAATGGAATGATGAATGGAGGGATGAATGGATGAATGGAATGATGAATGGATGGATGAATGGATAGATGGATGGATTGACGGATGATGGAGTGATGGATGGATGGATGGATGGATGGATGGATGAATGAATGAATGGATGAATGGATGGATGAATTGATGAATGGATGGATGGATGGATGGATGAATGGATGAATGGATGAATGGATGAATAGATGGATGGATGGATGGATGGATGGATGGATGATGGAGGGATGACTGGATGAATGGAATGATGAATGGAGGGATGAATGGATGAATGGAATTATGAATGGAGGGATGAATGGATGAATCCAATTCAACTAGAGGGCAGTAACGAGGAAGCCTTCATTTGGGCGAACGAGCAAATTACCCCCCCACACCCACACACACAGTGGAAGTTCCCAGAAATATTGTGACATCAGGTTCGTCTTTCCATCTGGTTCCGATATCAAAATAAGAGCCTGTAAAGTGATGTCTTCTGGTCACAAGGGAGTTCCTAGCACGACCATACCTGTGAGTATCCTCTACATCTCTTCACTCTCTCTCTCTCCATCCTTTGTTTCCTTCTCTTCAAGTGTGCGACGGTTCGGAGCAACACCTGCAGTCGCCTGCTCCACAGAGACCAGGCTCTGAAAGCACAGGAGACATCAGACCTGCATTAGCACAGGAACATGTCAGAGGTTCATTAATATTAGAAAACATCTGCGTCTGAAACAGTGTCAGGTTTTATTTTTAAATTTCAGACAATGAATAAATAAGGAACGTTGGTTTTTCATCTGTGTTCGGTGGAGACGAGGCTGCGGAGGACAAACCCCATCATAGAGATAAAGAGTGAGATGCACAGGTGACAGGTGAAGGAATGTAATGGTAACACACACACAGACACACACACAGACACACACACCGACACGGTAATGCTTGACCTTTGAAGCTGGAAAACACATTGTGAGAAGCAGCTCCTCCTGCAGAGGGGAAGGTTTCCTCAGAGGTTTTGACGTCTCTCTCTTTCCTCCTCACTTGACATGAATCCAAGCTCCAGGAATTCATTACTCTGATTATTTTCCTTAATCCTCAAATAGATCAAAGCGCTTCTTGGAAAATGTAAATTAGGTCTTCATTCCTCACAGACACAGTGAGAAGGACACTCACTACCACACTGTTAAGTAGAAATATATAGATAAGATTTAGAGTTTGATTTAATTTAGGGTGTCAGTTTTAAACCTGCCTGTTTGGAATGGGGCTTGATAACAGATTAATATGTAGTGTATTAATATTACTTATCATGTGTCTAAATTCAACACTGCACTTTCTTGGGCCGTTAACAACACACATGCAAAGTGTGAAGTCGATAAGATGAACTGTTCCTTGAGAAAATGTTTTCCACAAACAGATTTCTGGAATTCCTGGATTTCCACAGACTTTGGCAGATGTTGGTCTGTGGAGCAGATGTGTGTCGATGTCCACTGACCACAGTGTGAAGGCTGAGTCAGCAGCGTGTCAGTGTGTGTGTGTGTGTGCACGTTACAGAAGCTCTGTACGAGTGTGTGTGTGTGTGAACGGGTGAGTGTGGCTCGTAGTGTGGAACTCGCTGTGAGTGCTCGTTAAGGAACTCTCCATATAAACCAACCCATTGAACATTTGGTTAATTGGTTTTCAGGAGCTTCCGAATCGTTAAGCTGCGAGTTGAACAGAACAGGAAACAACTGGTCATAACTTTAATGCTCCTGTGAAGGCAGCTGAGCATTTCTTCTACTTTTTATTGCATCAAATAACAAATTAAAACCAAACGGACGGAAAAAACACTTGAACAAACATCAGTTGGACAAGAACGAGTTAAAATCACAGAAACCATCTTGTATAAAAAGTTTATTTAGTAATATTAAATACTGCGTCCAGCCATCAGGGGGCAAGCAAGACGATCTGGCTTCACTTTTGGAGAGTTGTCATGTCGTCCATCTTTATTTACAGTCTTATGAATATCAAGATTCATAATAACATTCCATTAAACAGTCGCTTGCAATGAAGTGCTTGGGTCACAGGCTCTCTTATGGCAAAGCTCAGAATATTACAAGCAGACAACATAAATAAAATAAGATAAAATAGAATATAAAAATGTAAATAGAAATAAAATAAACATATCTAATATATATATATATATATATATATATATATATATATATACCTGAACAATAGTGCAAGTGTGTGCAAAATGCAATAATGCAAATATGCTAAGGTGCACAGATGGTGGAATTATGACAGATTGGAGGAGTTTAAAAGTCTTATGGTCTGGGGGATCTTCAAGTATTTAAATTATATTCTGTCTTCCATACAGTCGAGCTACTTGAGCAAAGATCTATATGAAATATGTATTTATAGGATAATTAATATAATGGATTCTGTATTCATGACAGCATGTTGCGCTCCAGCAGACCTTCACTGTGTGAGCATTATCTTAATTGGCTGCTACACACAGTCATGCACACACACACACACACACACACACACCGGCAGCTCCAGCATGCACATCGCTCAGTGGGGGTCTGCTCCTGTATCCCAGCCATCACTTCACTCCCAGTAAAGTGCTGCTGCTGGTTCAACTCCGCCGTGGATACACAGGAAGCCACACCCTGCTAACGAGCCAGAGCTCTAATTCATTCAAGGACCAACAACCGCACAATCAGCAGGGGGGGGTGGCTCGGTCGCTGCCGAGCGTTTCACCGGGGGTATTATGTTTATTCTTTCAGAGCAGCAGGGTAGTTGTGGTGAATATTTGCCCTTCGGTCTGACGACTGAGGTTCAAGCCGCTGTGAAGGCAAATACCTTAAATCCATCTAGAGTAAAACGTCCTTGAATCAGACAAAATGAAGGGGAGCAGATCATTTAAATATCACATTGTTAGTCCTCTGTGTGTGTTTGTGTTTGTGTGTGTGTGTGTGTGTGTGTGTGTGTGGTCCAGGTATTGCTGCTTTTGTGAGGACCTCGATTCAGGGGAAAGTGACATTATGAGGACTTGTCTTCAACATGAGGAAAAAGAGCAAGTCCCTATACAACATGTGTCATTATATTTTAATGTGAAGATGTGTTTTACGGTTGGGCGTTACTTTCAGGTTAAGGGCTATATAAGGTTAAGTTAAAGGTTAGCATTCAGCAAGGATTAGTTAGGGTTATAATTAGCTAAATGTATGTTATAGGTTAGGTTGGATTAAGCTTTGGGTTTATGTTAAGGTTAGGTTAGGTTCAAAACTAAACATAAAAACGAATGAACAATTCTTAAATGAAGCAATATGCATGAGATAATCGTAATTTTTAATATTTGTTAACATCATATAATATACATATACATTATGTATGTTATATCACTTAAATACATTTAATAGCATTTTAAATTCCTCCTCTCAGACCTGATTTCATGCAGGAGAAACACAGGTGAACAAGTGTGAGGTGTGAATCAGTTGTGAGGTTGCTTCTTCCTCCTCCTCAGTCCCAGATGCTGTCTGATTTTTTTCCAGATTGAAGACTTCTTCTTTTTGGGCGTCTCCTCAGACAACTCAGTCTCCACAGGTTCTGAAGCAGGGAGGGCATCAGAGTGGGACTCCAGGTAGGCAGGTTTGTCCACAGGCTCTCCTCCTCCTGCTTCCTCCCCCCATTTCTCCTCCTCTTTCTCCTGCTGCTCATCCCCCCATTTCACCTCCTGCTTCTCCTCATCCCTTTCCTCCTGCCACTCCTGATGCTTGATATCCTCTCTCTCCTTCTTCAGTGAGAGTTGAGAAGTCAGTTCCTCCACTTCCCTCTGCAGAAGCATTTTCTCCTCAGCAGCACTTTTGCGGAGACATCTCATCTCCTCTGTTATCTGCAGATGGAGGAGGTTCTGCTCAGCCTGGAAGGAGTTCATCTGAGACGTGACTTTCTCAAGCTCAGCCATCAGGTGGCTGGCCTGCTGCCCGGCTCTGAGGTTGTCCGCTTCAGCCCTTTGAATGATCTCATTGTTTGAAGCTTTAAGTTTATCCAGTTCATCTAGGAGAGCCTTGACTGTGCTCCTCTCAAACTGCAGCTCCGAAGCAAACATCTGCTGCTTGATGATAGAAGCCTCCTGCAGCTCTCCCAATTTCTTCTCCTGCTTCTCCTCATCCCTTTCCTCCTGCCACTCCTGATGCTTGACATCCTCTCTCTCATTCTTCAGTGAGAGTTGAGAAGCTCTTAGTTTATCCAGTTCATCTAGGAGAGCCTTGACTGTGCTCCTCTCAAACTGCAGCTCTGAAGCAAACATCTGCTGCTTGATGATAGAAGCCTCCTGCTCCTCCCCCCATTTCTCCTCCTGCTTCTCCTCATCCCTTTCCTCCTGCCACTCCTGATGCTTGACATCCTCTCTCTCCTTCATCAGTGAGAGTTGAGAAGCCAGTTCCTCCACTTGTCTCTGCAGAAGCATTTTCTCCTCTGCAGCACTGTTGCGGAGACATCTCATCTCCTCCATTATCTGCAGACGGAGGAAGTTCTGCTCAGCATGGAAGGAGTGCATCTGAGACTCGTCTTGCTCAATCAAAGCCATCAGGTGGCTTGCCTGCTGCCCGGCTCTGAGGTTTTCTGCTTCGTACCTTTGACTGAGCTCATTGTTTGAAGCTTTAAGTTTCTCCAGCTCATCTAGGAGAACCTTGTTTTTGCTCCTCTCAAGCTGCAGCTCCGAAGCAAACAGTTGCTGCTTGATCACACAAGCCTCCTGCAGCTCCTTGTAATAACTGTGGAGGTCTGTCTCAATGAGGATCTTTCTCGTGCTGAGGGTTTCACTGTCCTCTTCGCAATCCTCAGGCTGCTGTGTGTCCTCACCCCAGTCATCCTCCTCCTCCCCATCCTCAGGCTGCCACATTTCTTCATCCGTGTCGCAGTAGCTTTCATCCAGGGGTTGCAATTCGGCAAACTTTTCGTGGGCCTCGTCCCCTGGAAACTCTTGGTTTTGGCGAACACGGGCTCTCTGCTTGCCCAACAGATGTTCAAGATCGATGACATCTCGTTGAAATGCCTGGCAATCAGCTTTGAGTTGTCCAGCAGTACTTCCGATGTTATCCATGGTGATCAGTTTTAATCAGAAGTAATCTTATTGTTCAGCTGTTTGTTGCTGGTTGACCTCTTTTCCTCCTGACAATCGTAAGACACAGGGTAATAGGTAGGACATGGTGTGAGTAAGGCGCTGCAGTCATATCTAATGTAGAATGTTCTATAATGTTCAAGATAAGAGCCATTCCCAGGATGTTTTTTCCTTTGATGTGTGTGTGTGTGTCCATGTATAACTGATGTAAAGAGGACCTAAATATGTCTTCTTGAACCCTTTGATACAGAAGCTATGCAATCCCCTTCTTAGGCACAACATGGGTTAAAAATGACCCGTATTGACCCACAGTGTGATGTCATACAGGGCTGAGTGTTTCTTTGCTATATTTTTGGAAATCAATTTATTTCATCATTTATTATTCAAAGTATTCATGAAATATCTAGTTTTTGATTACCCACGAATCATTATTTTAATTTTACCTTTCTCCATTTATGAACTCAAATATTTTTCAAGTTTCAAGTTTACACACAGGGGTCAAAAATGACCCGATGGAGTCTTAATTGTAAATATCTTTGCAATAAATGTATCTCATCATTCAGAATTCCAGGAACTCCTCAATTAACTTGTTTTTGATCATCATAAATTCTTATTTTCCTTTGTCCTTTTTTACTTTTTTTTTTGTCATTAAAGTTTTTTATTTATTCATGCATATAAAAACATACAATCAAACTCAAAAAACAACATTTATAACAGCATCAACAGACAGTATACCCATCATACAACCATATATACAAAGGCCTCCTGCATATCGATATTTTCTTTTTTTTCTTGAAACAACCAGAATGTACATCCAGCACCATGTCTACAAATTTTTCCACACGCCCTATCTACAAAGAAATACGGTCCCAGGCCCTCCAAAAATCTTCCTCTTCATTGTTCATTCTAGCCAACATGCGTTCATAAGATACAACCTCTGACATCATTTCCATCCATTTTTTAACATCTGGGGCAACTGTACTTTTCCATACTCTGAGAATCGTTCGAGCAGCCGTGACCATCCTGACTTTTAAAACTACCCGATCATATTTAGATATATTTGGAATTTCTTTGTTTGATCCCCTAACAAACACAGTCTTGGTGATACAGGTACCGCCACACCCAGCCATTTACTGACATGTTCCAGTACTTTCTCCCAAAATGGGTACACTAGTTTACATCCCCAGATCACATGTAAAAACGTTACTTACCATGTGTGCCTCCACTCGCTCATCATGGTCGAGTCCTCCTCGCTCGTCTCCCGGTGCACCTGCTGCTGCTGGGCTGGTGAACCCGGCACCAAACAGGTCCGTCAGTTTGGCACATGTAGCAGCCTCCACCTCCACAGACTTCAGCTTTTTTTCCCGATGCTTCTCAGCGCCACCCGGGCGTTTTGTACTCTTATTATCCATTTTAAGTTTCTGTCTCAGCAGCAGCCCGTCCCGCGACTCCCCCCGCCAATGCCTGAGGTCCCGCCCCACCCTGGTTTGTGTTGTGATTGACAGCACTGTCAGGACTCTCTGAGCCTGTCAGCCCATGATTGATTGACAATGACAAACAATAGACCAATCATATGTGTCGATGCTGGCAACACACTGCTAGCCCTCTGTAGCCAATTGGCCGGCCCAATTGGAGGGAATTTAGAGAGGAAGAAGAGAAAAAAAACAAAAACATAGCGGACCAGACCGGCCCACATTGGGTCAACGGCCCACCGGGACGATGCCCGGTATGCCAGATGGCCAGTCCACCCCTGCCGGGAGGACAGATGTTCTCTCAGTGAAACAGAAGTAAAACTTATAAAATGTGATCTCTGCTCTCTCATTGCTCCAGAGGGGTTTGTCTTATTCTGAAAACTCATTATGAAAGAGCACATTCCCTCCGTGCAGGGGAAAGTGAATAAGAACACGAGACAAAAGAACATTTGGAGCGATGGGATTTCTTGATCTTTACTCTTTAATGTACTTTTATTCTAATAAAGGCTCTGATATGATATTTCTCACAGTCAAACAGCCTCTGAGACCTTTACCTTCTATTTGACTACGTGTCCTGCAGTTACCTGACATCACCTTCTATGAGTGAGTCACTAATGAGAGCTGTGACCTGGACGTGGAGACAACAGATCCTCTCCTCCATCGGGTTTGAGTGCAGTTAAATGTCCATCCACTCATTATCTGTGCAGCTCATCGTTGAAGGGTTGATGGAGCCGGACCCAGCGGAGGTGGAAAGGTTTGCTCTGGACGGGCCAGCAGCTGATTGGACGGACATAGAGGGACAGACAACCAATCAGAGTCTCCAGTTAACCTGCATGTGTTTGAGCCGTGGGGGAGGCTGGAGCACCTGAAGGAAACCCACCTGTCAGACTGAGGGTTTCACAGGAAGTTCAGGAACCAGGGGATTACATGAAGCTGGACATATTCCAGACAATTAGTTCTGGACTCAAACACAACTTACAGACACAAACCGTGTTGTGTGTAGTGTGTAACAGTTTGGGCGATGCTGCTCCGTGTGTAGCATGCTAACACCACGCGTTACATGAGAGAAGCTGCTCAGAGGCTACTGGGCGTTTTGATCTCATCGCTTGTCATCGACAATATCTCACTGGGAATCCTCAAAGCACAATGGAGCCGTCCAATCGGATCCTTCGTGGCTCCGAGATGAAAGGACGCATTTGTTGGCCGCGTTTGAAGAAGCTTTTGAAACTGGGACGTAAAGTGTCTTCATATGCAGCCTCACTAGAGACACAGCTACTGGCTGAAGCTGAGATGACAGGAAGTGCTACTAGAATAAAAAAGGAAAGTAATGAACGTTGGAAAACTACCAGGATGTCACAGGTCTCCATTGATGTCAGATGTTTGGGGGGGAAACAACATCTACAGACGGCTTTATAGATTCAAGCTTGTGTGAATAAATAAAGGTAGAAACTGTGAAAAACATGTTTGTACTTGACGGCTCCTCCTCGACTCCACGTTTCTCTCCTTACACTTTTCTTTCCCCAGGTTGTGTTGCGTGGCAACTGGAGGTACACACAGTCTGCATGTCTTTGTTAGCAGAGCTGCTACTGAAGCTTTTATATAACAACAGCTGAGCTCGGTGACACGGCAGCTGCACAATGTTTCAAAAGGGCTCTGAGCACAAACGTACTTCAGTGGCTGCCGTTTCTTCACAGTGAGTCCAGGTGAGAACACGGGGGGGGGTGGGGGGGGGGGGGGGGGGGGGGCTCTGATCACGCTGGAAGGAACACGGACAAAGCAAATGTAAAGAATAGAAATGTCTCAAGATGAAGAAGTGAAGTCAAACACGTGGAGAAAACTGAAATATCAACTAGGAAAGACGACTAGATTTGAGGCTCCCCCCCCCCCCCCCCCCCCCCCCCCCCCCTGGGAAACAGAGGCTCCATCAGGTGGACTCTTCCCGGCCCGACATGTCCCATGATCCTTTGCGCTTCATTGACAAACAGTTTTTTCCAAGAGGTAACACCGGCAGCAAGCGAGGAGGAAAACATCAGAAGAATTTATTTTAACATGCCACAACTCAACCAAACAGTAGATTTGTTAAAAAAAACATATTTTAAAAGTTTTTATTCGACCAGAGAAGTTTTTCCTCCTCAGCTCTGTTTCCAGGCGACGGTTGAAAAGCAGAGATCATCACTTCAGTTTCCCCGACACGGCCGAGGAAGCAAAACCACAGAATCTCATACGGTTCCTTTATTTGCTCCAGTTAATATGACCCATGTTATCGTCCACATGTCAAGCACATGTACGAGTCCAGTGAGACATGGACGAGAAGCGAGACAGCAGCGTCTGAGAGAGAGACAGACAGGAAGACGTCCACTGAACAGACCTGGAGATAGGGTTCTATTGTATTAGGGCCAGATTCAGAGCAGATGTCTTGGGTCAGTCAGGGAATGGCTAATAGGAAAATCTAATACAAATCCCCCCCCTCCTGATTACATTATGAATTCACTCCCAGCCATAAAAAAAGAAGCTTTCAATTCCTGGGGTGTGTCCGACGGAGGAGACTACGTCCGGATGAAGCTCTTCCCAGAAATGATAAATGATATTTGTAAAAGGATTCCAGCTGATTCTAATGAACGTGGCTTATTGGGTTGAGCTGCAGCCGAGAGTAATGAGATTCTATTCAATGTTTTCTCCACGACTATGCAGTGGTCACTGAAAAATGCTCCTCAGCGTAACACAAACACACACAGACACACAAACGAGCACAATAAGGAGAGTTTGCTCAATATCTATTGAATTGTCACGCAGCAGCTAATGTCGTGATCGGCCTTCAGCCCGAGGGGATAAAAAGAGGAGTTGACGGCGTTCGATCAAACCGAAGGTCACGAGTGTCCGCCGCTCGGAGGATGACTCTGTAGAAAAGGTAAAGTACAGTCATCAGGACAATGAGCTGGAGGCAGAAGTCTGGTTCTCCTCTGAGCACTGACGCCACAAGCCTCGTGACGGGCAGCCGAACAGATTCATATCCGACTCTCCAGTCACCTGCAGGACGCACAGCAGAGTCTGCACCCCCTGTGGAGGAACATTCTTCATTTGACATAAAGAATGAAAAGTTATGAAGATGGAGATTTCCTGCAGATCTTATAGATATCAAGTCAGTGTTCATTGCAGTGTTAAAGCTCTTAATCCTAAAACGTGTCACGGACTGGAAAGTGTGTTTGAGACAAGAGACAATTTACTTGCTGTACAATGTGGCAATTCCAATATCCACAGATTTGCAATTTTATAAATTGGAAAAATCATGTTATTATTATTATTATTATCATTATCTTTATCATTCTTTGCTCATTTTTTTCTCAACACATTAACTGCAATTGAAATGTGATGCATGCTACGCTGCTCTTCTAATTTACTTTATCATGAAATGTATGTTTATCAAAAAAATTATAATAAAAATAAAAGACTGATAGACTATATATAGAATAAACGAGGGCGACAAGTGTTTCAAACTGGACTTGTGTCTCGCTGTCACTCAAATATCAGAGTGCAAGTGCAGAGTTTGAGCTCAAGCAGCTGATATTTGAGGGAAGGTGTTTTCACATCTGGGTCAGAGTCCTGAGGGTCCTGCTCTCAAACTTTAAGACAAACCTCTTTATTAAAGAGAGGGGGGGGGGGGGGGGCTGTAATATTCTAAAGCTGCATGACATGTCATTTCTTGCTTAGCCTGAATCATGCATTAAATGTTCCTTTGTTTGGTCTGTTTCCTCGAGGCTGGAACACATTACCATCGGGATGCTAACTGTGGCTCTACTGCTCTGTGGTTTAAAACTACACAACCATGTGTGTTGCATTTTGTTGTCCTGCTTCAGCCGCTGATGTGCACGACGGAGATGATGGAAAAGCAACATGCGTCAGAGTATTGATCCATTTAGAGCAGTGCAACAGTTTTCTGCCATTTATCATGAGCTGCTGAATTAGCCTTTAATAATGCATCGCTCCAGGGCCGACCGAGGGCATTAATACGACATGCAGCACAAAGAGGAGGGCACGGAACAACCCTGTGTGTGTGTGTGTGGTCGGGTGAGGGACTGTGCTCAATGATTTCTGCTCGACCAAGTGGGTTCGGCCGAGCTGATTCTGCTGTGAATCTCATCAATTTAGCCTTGAAAAGACCTTAAATTCACATTTCATAGACTAAAGGCTGCAGTCGCCCAAACTAAAGAACACAGCCCCGTCACACAGGTGAGTGAAGGGAGGAAAGTTAATCAAGCTCTTTTAATATCGCTCACTGAAGGTCAGCAGATCCACAGGGAAGGACCTGAGCACATCCAATCAATCCAGCTGGATTATTAAGGGTTCAGCACTAAGAAAACAGTTCAGAGAGTTCAACTCAGCTGCTCTCTCTCTCTTTCACAATAATTATACCAGAGTTATTCAGTCATCAAGCTTCTTTAAACTAATTTCTTCTTTCTCAAATCTTCTCTTCTTTGATTTAGCGTTTCGAAGGTTCCTTCAAACGCAACCGAGGAGCAACAAAGGATCCAACAAAGGACGGGTGGACACTTCTCAGGACCTGTGTAACTGAACACATCAACAAAACATCATTATTTACAACATTGTTTAGAAGAAACAGTTTCTACAATAATGTGGATCTGTGCCTGCTGGATGTTGCAAAGAAGAAAAGCTAAGTTCCTTCAAGCATGTTCCTAGAGAAGCTCCTCGTTCACATGTCATCCTCTTGTGCAGCTACATCACAAATCTCCCATCGGCACCGACATGTCTTCAAACTTCACAGTTGGCTGTGAATGAATAATGCACCAAGCTGGAGGAGAAGAGGCCTCATCCAAAACGAGGATGGATCACATGTCAGGGCGCTCAGGAGCGTTTGGAAGGCGCCACCACCAGTTGGACAGAGATAAGTCATGATGCAAGTGTTGCATCACATCAAACTGAGCAATGAAAAAATCCTCATATTTGCTGCAACAGCTTTAGAAAAGGTTTCCTCTGAATCGAGTGCTGCAGAGCCAAAGCTGAGCAGTCGCCCACGAAGATCAAATTGCCCGAGTTTTCGTTGAACAGCTCACAGGAATTTGTTTTGTATCGATCGGCGAGAACACAAAGAGTCGCGAGAGGCTCATTAACAGATTTTCTCGGGTCCGTCTCTCAGTGTCCGTCTCCACGCTCGTGTCGAGGTGAGAAGGAGCTCGATGGTGTTCACGGCCTCAGGTCGTTACAGCAGAGAAAACAGACACTCTCACACGGAGAAGATGAATAAACCAACAAGCAGCTCAGGTCATGTGAGTTCAGGATGGTCGACGGTCGACATGAGCATCGTGAGAAACTCTTCATAATGTGTCGAGCACCTTCTGCACAAGAGTGTGTAACCTTAAAGTCCATTGATTGTTTGTCACTCTTCAAATAGCAAGTCTCAGGGTTCAGTTTTCACCCGTGTGTGTGTGTGTGATTGTGTACAAAATAACTCAACAACACATGGATGGATTTTCATCAACCTGGGGGGGAATATTCATTTGAGGTTTATCTCCAGATGATTAGCTTTTGGAGCTTAAAGGTCAAAGGTCAAGGTGAACAAAAATGTGCTCAAAGAAATATAGTCCCTCCAGTTCAACGGGAAATAAACATTCTTCAGGTATTATTTCATCTTACTTTTCTGTGTGTGAGGCTTGATACGAAATAAATTTGCCAAGGTTAAATGTTGAAATCTGCAATTTCCACCGTTGGATGTGTCTGTTGATGTTTAGTGTGTCTGTGGTTAAAGGTTCCAGACTGATGGATGGTTAACGTCCTCCCACACTGATCTGTCTCCATTTAAAAAACAAATTAACTCTCATGTCTCTCTCTCTCACATCCTGCTGTCAAATGCCAAACCTTCAAAACACTGGAACTGTCTGTTCGTGGATCACAGACCTCGACTCTCGGCCTCGTCCAAACACTGCGTCTCTGTTCTCCTCGTCCGTCCCTCGTCCTTTTCTCTCCTCGTCCTTTTTTCTCCTCGCCTCAGGTTGTCAGATGAAATGAAGGAATCAGTAAATAAATAAGCAAATTTGGTTAAAAACAAACGTAAACAACTTGGTGTATTTCCTGCCGTCCCTCAGGGATCTGAAGAGGCTCTGACACGTTCTCCAGGTTGTTAATTGATCTAACTGGGAGGAGCTGCCCATTGACTATCTTCGGTCTGTTAATTAAGTGTGTGGGAGGAGAGCAGCTGCTGAGGGACACATACAGTGAAGTGTCCTCGGCCCTGTCCTCAGACCAGTGATCTCTACGTGTCCTTAGCTGCTCGCTGATTAAATCTGCGTCCAGAAGTTCTCAGGACTGTTCCTCTCTTATGATTTATAAAAGCTCCTCTCGTCAACATTTATATCAGCTATGGGTTTAATAACTGTAATTTTATTCATGCATTTTTTTAAGTTTGATTCACTCATTTCAGTTTAGTGATTCTTTGTAATTAACATCCAGGGACATGTCAAAGGATAAGGACATGTGGATACAGAAATAGCTTTTACTGAATTATTTATTATTTTTCTGCAGATATATATGTACGTTTATAAAAATAGAAAATCATGCTTTTCACTGACTGTAAAACGACATTGAGTGGTTTTACTTCATTGGTTGATAATATACTTTGAGCTTCTTCTCTTTTTTTTTTAACTATGGTCGAGTTCCGTGCAAAAATAAAACTTACATGAAGGTGATGACGGGAAAAAGCCCAAAACAACATGGAGAGCAGTTCAAGGTTAGAAACCAAAAGGAGGAAGGAGATGAGATCAGAAACACACAAGACCCTGAAGTAGAAATACACAACTGGACAAACTGGCAAACAGGAAGTGAACCACAGGTCGGATTGGTAACAGGTGAACTGGACACTAAACAACAGGAAGTGAATCTAACTGACATTTTTTAAGAGAAGACTCAACAAAATAAAACAGGATGTCCATCAACAAAAAGTCCCAAATGTCCACAGGAAAGTGGTAAACTCTCTCCATATTCACTGAAACTACTTTTAATCAAACTGCTGCTTTAAGGTCCAAACGTTGGAAAGTGCTGTTTTAAAACAGACTAAAAATACAGATCCTAGTAAACAGTCATGTCACAGTTACAGTTCTCCTGATTGGTCTTTAACCCCTGATGAGAGCGACCTGTGTGGAGGATGAACAGAGGCCCCCTGTTCCTCTGAGGCAGCTGGGCTGGCTCCTCGCCACGCTGATCCTCCCTCATAATGCTAAATCAATCACACACACACACACACACACACACACACACAGACACACACTGATGCTGCTGTGTGAATGCTAAATCCTGATGTGCAATAAAACAGCTCTTCCCCTGAAGTGATCACTCAGGTTCCATCTTCTCATGAGCCTGATGATGTCATCCGGTCAGCGTCAGTGGTCGCCCGCTCTGAAACAACAAAATGTCGTTCTACTCTGGGCCCTGGAGAAAAGGAAATAAGTCAGTTTCATTAAGGCCTCGTCATCTGGCTCCATTCAGACCTGTGAATGAGTCACACGCATGAATCTGGAGCTGACGTCATATTTCACTGACGCTGAGAAACGAGGTCAAAAATCCTCGTGTGGAATTTTAATTTCTGGCTGTCCTGGTTACTGTGAGTGGAGCCGAGCTGACCTCTGACCCCTGAGTGACCTGCATGAGGCTGAGACCAGTGTTACATCAGAGGTGAGCTACTGGGAGTGTGAGAGGAGTTGACCTCCGACCTCCTGCTTATTGCTTAAGATAAAAAAAACGCCCTGAGGTAAGAAATAAAACCGGTACAACCAATCAGAGCCTGTATGAAGATATTTTTAAGAAAAGTCCAGAATTGAAGTCAAATTGGAGCCAGTAGTGAACGGGGATAGAGCTGAGGTGTTGATGCCCCGCCCACACACACACTCGACCAATCATGAGTCGATCTCAGCTGTCAATCGTGACATGTCCCCGTGTTCTCATCCTATGAAATAACTAATTAAAACCCAACTCATCAGAAACACATGAACAACGACCAAAATCCACAGAAACCAACGTTTGTATATTCCACTGCCTCCGTCAGAAGCTCCTCCGCCAACACTCCACAAACCCACAGACAGACAGGTGGTTATTAGCTCCTCCACCCGGGCTCTAATGTGAAGTTCATCCATCCTTCATTACCTCCATCGGTAAAGGTCAGGCTCGGGCGGCGGGGCCCTCTCAGGTGTTGGGGGGATCTGCTCCCCCAGCAGCACCAGTACACACATTACTCATGAGATTAACTGGGGAGACGAACCAGATCTTTGACATCACTCATTAGACAAAGAGAGAAAAATAGCGGCAAAGCCGCCAGGGAGCCGCTGACATTTTGTCTGTGAGGTGGTGAAGCAGAAGAAGAGGAAGATGATTCCTCAGAGGATGGCAGGGTGATGGTGCTGATGCTGGAGGAGGGGGAGGGGGGTGGGGGTGTGGGGGGCTGATGGAGGCTGAACTTCCTGTCTGTATCTGCATCCCAGTGCATCGAGAGAGAACTGAGAGGCAGAGACGGACCTTGACTGGAGCTGCTGCCACAAGCTGGAGGTGGAGATTCAGCAGAGGACCAGAGAGGAGAAAGGAGAAAGGAGAAAGGAGAAAGGAGGTGGAGGAGAGGAGCCACAGCTGCTGCGCGCGGGTCCCGAGCTGACGTTTTTAACGCTTTTAACAACAAGAGGATTTTATAAAAGTTCCTTCGTCTCAGCTGAAGAATTCTTGCAGCTTCTGTAGAAAATCCATCTCACTGATTCAGGCGGAGGTTTTATCGCGGATGCATCGCGCGCCTCGGAGCTGGAGGAGGCTGTGCGCGCCTGAGTGTGTGTGTGTGTGTGGGATTGATTTAGTGAGTGTGTGAGTGTGTGAGTGTGTGTGCAGAGAGAGAGTGAGAGGTGGCGGAGGATCAGCCGGAGTGGCCGTCCAGTCAGAAGGATGCTGGAGGGCAATGCCCGCAGAACGAGAGGATGAGATCTGTCGAAAGGCGCTGGAGCTGCTCTCAGACCTGTGCTCCAAGGGCGAGGTGCAGGACGACCACTGCCTGGACTTCACCTACTACTTCAGGGACCTGGCCAGACCCAGATACACGGACTCAGGTCAGACTCCAGCCTCTCAGGCTCCACTTGGTTTATGGGAGCTGCTGTTTCCCGGTCAGCAGCTGCGAGGTGCAGTGTCTCCACTAGAGGGACAACGGCTTCTTTCTAAACTTTTCTAAAATGTAATGAAACAGAAATATGGGATTTTATTGGATAAACTCAGTCCAGTTATTTATATGTAATCTATCCTCTTACAGTGACTGAGAGATTCATTCTGAGGGATTCTACTATTATTCTGTCCTTTGCTTTATTTATATTTTTTGTTTTTCTAACTCAGCTTATAATACTACTACCACTACTAATAATAATACTACTAATAATAAACCTTATTGTATAGCACTTTCCTTATCGATGTTACAAAATGCTGACAAATAAAAGTTAAGCCAAATACAATGTGCACAAACACACATCACACTGTTTCACTATATGTTCACAATAGAAAAAGTATGAACTATTAATTTGTTGCTTTGCTCCATTAGCGACCACAAAGCATTACACATCTAAAGAGCAGGCAGTGTGTGTGTGTGTGGGTGTCTATCTGTGTGTGTGTGTGTGTAGTTGCAGCATCCAACACACACTGGACTTTGTATGTGAGTGAGAGAGAGGCAGAGAGAGACAGCAAGAGAGAGAGAGAGAGAGAGAAAGAGAGAGAGATAGAGAGAGAGAGAGAGAGAGAGAGAGAGAGAGACCCACCCAGTATTCCCCGCTGCTCCCAGCACTTTGCAGACCACTGATCTAGACCAGTTATTTTAAACGCCCCACTTGTGTTCGGTATTGGCCGGACACACGATGCTCTGATCGCTCAGAAGGAGTTTGCTGCAAAGGGAATCCATCTCCTGACACAGTTTGAAACTTTAAAGTGGTTCCATCAACAGTGTGAGTTCAGAACTGCACTCAGGTCAGAGCTCCGTCCTCAAGGCCCCACGGGCTCCTTAGATTCAAGCTTTAAAGCTTCGGCCACAAAAACAATCCTACGTTGGAATTCACTAGATCTGGATTTCATGAATATCAGCCAACAAACCACGGAGGGTTGTTCAGGATCCATGAATCATTCCGTCGGGAAATCTGTGTAAATGTCAACAATCTTACAGAAAGGTCAGATTTGTTTGCCAGTATTTGACGGGTTCCTTCTTGGTTCATGTCCAATCCAATTAATATCATAGAACTATGTTCGGTGGTGAAAACAGAACCTCCTTAGCAGAGTTAATAATCTGTTTGAAGACAGAACATAAACTGTAAATAAAAATGGACGACACATCCCCAGTTCTTCAGAGTTAGTGGACTATACCGCATCCGGCCAATAGAGGATGATCAGGATGCTGTGGCTTCATATTTGGGGAGCTGTCATGTCGTCCATCTTTATTTACACTCTATAAACAGAACAAATAATCAGCTGCCAAATTCCCAAATTAAAAACCATATAAATTCTACATGCCAAATATTCAAAATGATTTTCTTATTTTCTTTACGGATGATTCCTTCTCTCCTGAGTCTAGATCTTCAGCCCGTGTGGTTTTGTGGTTGTTGCAGATGCTGTGCTCATATATCATGCAGAGCTCTCAGGCTATGAGCCTATATTTGTATCCCTGCATGAAGTACAGTGTGCACATGTGTGTTTGTGAGTTTATTCCTCCCTTCCTTTATGTGTTTGTTTCCCACGTATGTTGCCTTTAAACTCGTTACAATCCATCATTAAACATGTATGAGGAAGTTCAAGCTACCAGACTGGTTCCCATGAGGACCAGTGACCCACTTCCGCCAGTAACTGCTCTAAATGCACGCACACAAACCGTTTGATCAACAACAAACCAGTCGAGCGGGGGGGGGGGGGGGGGGAGCTGCTCTCCGGTTCTGCAAGTCCTCGTTGTCTCACGATTTGGAGACTGATTCAAGAAGACTCCGACAAGTGGTTTTCTCACTGAGGCTGCTTCCACATTAATATGCTTTATATAACGCGGCACCAGATTAATACACTTTATAAAACACACCACCAGAGGAACAGAGACTTTTTGGAAAACGCCTCCGAACCCATTTTAGTTTGAAAACTCAGGTGCTGCGTTTGAAACCGGACAGAAACACACACGACTCCACCGGGGTCGTCATCTGCTTCCTGATTGGTGCTCATCAGTCCCGACTCGGCAGTAATCGTTCCACCAGCAGGCCTGAAACAGGAAGTTACTGTTTCTGCAGCTTAATGATTGTGACTCAAAGATCAGTCGGGAAAACAAACTGGTTCCTGTTCACAAAGACGCGTCTCACAGTTACACAAAGAAATAAAATAAACTATAATAGTGCTCAGACTCGGGCAGGAGGGCTTCAGCAGGAAAGATTAAACACCGGAGCAAATAGTTTCATTACACCCTGGGTTGCATTTCCGAGGTATTATTGCCAGGCAACACAACATTACTGGATATTTGGTTTAGGAAACTTTGAGCCTCTGGTGATCCTCTGGAACGAGCCCAATAAAGTTAATGGCTCCTCTCTTCTCTTAATTTGAAATCCAACTCTCCACAGCAGCCTCCTCACACTCATCTCTCTCTGTAGCATCTCAGTCAAAGTTGTTTCCAGGACATTATCTCCTCTTCCCCTCGGCCTCGTGCTCTGACGCCCTTTCACCCCGGCTCCTGTCTCTTATTGACCCGCTGCTGACTTGGCTGTTGCAGCTTATTGAACTGTACTCAGTGTCTCAGAGGACGGACCAATCTGCAGTAAAGGGTTTAATGAGCCGGCTGTGGCCCCACGTTCCTTCTCTGGCTGCAGGAGGCACTGGACTCGGCAGAAAACAAATAAATTGGTCACAATCATGGGATTTTATCTGGTGAATCTTTTTAGTAATTGGTGTGTTAACCTGAAAGTCTCATCTTCCTGTGAGAGGCAGCGGTGGGAGGTTCTCATCCGGGGCGGAGGCCAGGATGTTTATTGATGAGCCTTAAGTGCTCCTGTAAAACCAGTGGAAATGTGAGGCCTTGAAAACCTTCACTTCTCTTAATGAAGTCATGTCCGGCTCATACTCAGGTTCATCATCTTGATTAGTGTTATTACTTCATGTTGAAATGCTCTAATGTTCACTCTCCTCCGACTGCCCATCGCTGCAGCTCCTCCTTTCAGCCTCTGTCTCAAACCCTTGGTTTCCGCTCCTGTCTCTTTAAGGCCCGCCTCCTGATAAATCCCAGTCTGCACTGTGTCGAACTGCTGTATGATTTATTATGATTGTGCTGAATTCTTTTTTAACCTTAGTGCATGTGTTTGGACCAAAGACAAAATGTTCTGTATCTTTAGAGTTAAACCTAAATCCAGTTTTAAAATAATGAACCAAAATCGTTAAAAGCAGATCTTTCTGTCATTTAAAGTCTTAAGTAGAGTTACAAACTTTATGTGTGGGATGGAGATGTTTACAGTGACAGTATTTTAATTGCAGGTTAATGTGTGTGTAGGTGTGTTGGATAGTAAACGTCTCAGTCAGTGTCTGGTCTCTGGTCGGGCTTCGTTCTGCTCGGGGACCAAACTGAGTGTGTGATGGACCTTTAATGAACCTGCTCAGGATCCACTCATCTCCTCTAATGGTTTCCACCACAGAGACGGGGAAACGATAACACAACCAACTGGGAAACAAGTCGAGCCGGCACGTCCCATAGCTGCCAAGAGTTATAGAGATTATTATCATGATGGAGAGAGTTAATAATAAGAAACAAAGGGGAAGTGATGTGGCTGTAAGAGGTGCACCAGTGCAGCTTCAAACTATTTGAACATTAAAGTTTGAAGGTCTGAACCAAAGAGAAGAAGTCGTGAAAGGGCCCAGTGTGTGTGTATTTTATTAAATATATTTAGATGACATGATCCATCGTAATCTAAAATTGCCAGAAGCATTTGATTACCTAATGTTAGTTATGCACTATTTATATAATGTCTTTGTTATCTGATTTAAATGAGTCGTGATCCTGACACACACACACACACACACACACACACACACACACACACTGAAAGGTTAATGAATAAATTCCCACTCCCGCTCCCAGTCCCTGACAGCAGACATGTGACTGCACGGCTGCATGTAAACCAATCACACGCTAAATTAAACATGTGGAACTGGCAGTGACATTTAAATTTCCCAGTGACAGCGACTGGCTCCGTCTCCGTTTCTCTGACGTTCAGAGATTTGACTCCGAGGACTGTTGAGCCTCCAGCAGGTTGTTGGTTCACACGTCTCATCGAAGGCAGATTGAGTCCAAATGGATGAAAGCAGCCGTCTGTGTGTTTCTGATTCACTGTCACTGGGTTTTAAAGCTTGAGGACGACTCTGTCTTCAGGAAAGATCCAGGTGCATTGTTGTAAAACGAGAGTGTGACTCTGCTCTGTGGTTGTGATGCTGGAGGTGAGACGTTCCCTCTGTTGGGACCAAACCTGAAAGGCTTTTACAGTCGGTGGACATTATTGGATAAAGCGTCTTGTGTCTTCGAGGCTCTGCTGCTTTGTTCTCACTCCTGAACCTTAAGGTTGAAGCCTGTCTCTCTCAGTTACCTTCACTCAGACACCGTGTATGAAGATGGATGACACATCTCCACTTCCTCCCACTATCCAGACATGAAGCCAAAACATCCTGGATAACAGGAAGTCTGTAAACCGAGCTCAACATGTTTTCTTCTAAGTCCTTTGATCTAATTCCTCTTCAGAGTAAAAGCTAAATGTTAATTTTGATGCTGCAAGGCTTTATATTGATCTGCATGACAGAGGTTTTAATCAAAGTTGTGAACTCTAGTCTGAACAAACCTCGGAAATAGTCGACTCACAATATATGAAAACATAACAGCAGCTGAGTGGATCATTCAATATTTAATATAAAGCTTCTATAGAAAACTTAACGCTTAACTTAATCTTCATGACTGAGGTTATTAAACCTCTATACATAGGCTAATATAAAGTGCTCATTAGCCTTGGAGGTAACTTTTAATCAGGCTTACACTTTTAATTATATATTTCTAACCCTTCAAATCCTTTGTGTCATTTATTCTAAACCAGGATATTTCTTCTAAGTCATTTTTGTTACTGTCATATCTTTGAAATAGATCTTAAAGGTTGAATGCATTTATTCAAAGTGTTTTTTCTTTGGCTTGGAGAAACTACATGTAAAGAGTTCTTGATGAATCCTGGTGGATTCCTGTGGACGTGAGTGGGTTTTGGATTTTGCAGCTCCACTCACCACTGAGACCTCAGCACTGGACAAGTTAAACCGGCACATTCACCTAACCTCAGCCAACCCCACCACAGACAATTACACCAATCAAAACCTGTCTAGCCTTTTTTAATTATAATTGTGGCCTTCCTTCAGCGAGGAGGGAGCTCACTGATTATTGGAGCTCCTGAATCCAATTAAGTGGCAGCAGCTGCACAGGGTTTAGGCCTCGGAGGCTTGATTGCAGCTGGAAGAGGACTTGAAACGCGGAGACTCCCTGTGGTCTTCAGAAAAGAGCTCTGACCAAGGCAATCGCCTGAAGCCACAGGGATGTTGAACTTATCAAAGAGGGCGCAGCGTTGTTTTCAATAATTAAGTTTGGACTCAAATATTTATGAAAAATGAAGATGCCTTAAAAGGGAAAAATGTCACAAAACAGGGACGTTAAGAGAAATTAGTAATATCCCAGAGCTGCAGTTTCATTCAGAGACAATAGGGTTTGATTCTGAGTGTGAAATGCTCTAGTTTTTTAATAAACCCATGCATGAACTCTGTGGTAAATCAAAGCCAGAGCTCAGTGGAACAGGCTGTACGCTCTGTGTCTGTGCCAGCTGGGAACACAAGCACTGCTCTGTTTACTGTGGTTCTCTTCAGCTCTCTCACTTCGTCCCAGCTGGACGTCCGGTTCAGAGCCGGCCACAAGAGGCCTGGCTGTGTTCTACCTGCACCGACGCACACATCACAGAGCTGACTGTGCTCCAATGAACACAACAACAAACACATCCGACTCCTTTGGACCATTTTAACAGGATATAATAGATCTAATTGGATTTATGTAGACGTTTACATTACATATCATCACTTTTTATATCTTCATCTTTTAGCTCAGCTATAAACTCGAAGATTAATGATTAAGGCTGGTGAACACAATGGACCATTCAATAATTAAATATTCAGATATTTCCCAATAAGAAGACGACTGGTTTCAGCTCCGTGTGGAACAGAAATCCACAAGAGATGGAAGGAAACGTGAAACCCTCCTGGGATTGAGCTGCAGACCATTCAGTGACTGGAGGAGAATAGAGAAACAACACAGTGTCTCATACTAACACACAATGTCCCCCCCCCCCCCCCCCCCCCATGTCCTCACCTGGATCATGACTGTGTGTGTGTGTGTGTGAGGCCCCATTAAGAGTTCCTGCATTTGCTATTGCCATTTGATTGGCTGTTAGCAGGATCACTTACAAACTTACTGAATCAATTTCCTTTAGATTTTGTGGAGGGGTGGGGCATGATGCAAGGAAGAGGTGGGGGGTGGGGCATTCGTCTTAGCAGAGGTACAGACTCTTCTGTTTATTTATTTGTAAATGTATATATACAGCTGAGCTCAAGTCAAAGTTTATGTAAAATTAATAGATGAATAAAGAACAGAATAACTAGACAACACAAACGCAATAAAGCCAACATAATTAAAAATAATTGAGAATTTCAAAATTGTACAAAATCAAGTGCTGAGGAAAGACGAGGTGAAACAGTTCACAGGTGTAAAGTGGAGCCAACCCATTTACAATAGGTTTTAAATGTGAATGTAATAATTCTGATATTTTGTGTAAGCGTTGTGCGAGACAGACACACACAGTTCTGGAGGTCGCTGAGTTTTTGAATGATGAAAGAACCCATTTTGTGTCAAGGCAATGAAAACTGAAACAGTGACTTCTGCCTGTGTGTGTGTGTGTGTGTGTGTGTGTGTGTGTGTGTGTGTGTGTGTGTGTGTGTGTGTGTGTGTGTGTGTGTGTGTGTGTGTTTGTTATAGAAAGTAGTTGATTTCAACAGTTTTTTCAGATACCAATTGTCAGTGCTGCTCTAAAAATTAAAAGTAGAACAGTCTAACTGCACATTATGGAATCATTCTTCTATAAATGAGAATATGTTAAAATGATTATGCATAGTTTTCATGTGTTTTTGTTTAGTTACACAAACCCTCGCAGCAAGTCTTCATGTGAACGTGCGTCCTGCAGATTCAGAGCTGAGGCTGGAAAATGATTTTCTTTTGAACTGGAGGGCTGAGCTCTAATGGTGTCCATAAATTATCTCATGTCAAACTGGCCTATGAGCACCAGTCTCCTCCGTCCCATTAAGAGCTCCTCTCAGCTCGAGTAGCAGGAAAGAGGAATAACAAACACTTTAAAAGGAAAGCACTGTTCCGACCACAGTAAAATGGAATATAAATATGACATCTGACAGTTCATTAGCATTTAGAAACTTTAAAAACTATAATTTTGGGACGGTGTGACGAGGGGGTTGACGCATCGTGGACATCATGTCAGGGTTTCTGTTGAAGTTGGACTCTGCATTTTACAATTTACTGAACCAGGACCAGTGCAAACGTTCCTCCTCTGTGATGAGTCTGATTGAGAACGACTGGCGTGAGACACAAAGAGAAGGAGAAAGCAGTGATGGAGAAGAGAGCACGGTCGTCTCTCCGGATCTTCCCGTCCAGAGCATCATGTGACCTCAGCAGACGAGCCCAGCTTTTAGTTGACTTTGTTAAAAGGCTTCTTAACTAGAGAGCAGGATCCTGACAGACTGCAACCTGCTCTTTACCCAGAATCCTCTGCTAATGGATCAACACTGTGTCTGTACATCATCCCTCATGGTCCTGGATGAACCTGGTTTAGACAGTTTGGTTTAATGATCTGAATTTTACACTTGGAGTTACTTGTTTTCGCTGTTTTTAACCTCTGGATAGTCTATTTGAATATTTGTATGAATAAAAGGCATCATTGTGATTATATTCAGTGGAGATGCATCGTCCATCTTTATATACGGACCTGATGTAGGGGGGAGAGAGAGCAACCAGCCCATAGCATCTGTAGAGAATTTATTAATACATAGTTTTCTTCAGCACATCCATGTCTCTTAATAGCAAGTATATACTTATAAAGCACATTATTAGGAACACCATGCTGATACTGGGTGGAGCTCAAAACAACCTCAGCTCTTCATTTCATGGATCTAGATTTTTTAGCACCTTATCATCGAGTTTGTAATTGTTAACATCGTCAGAGAATCCGTGGGAGGTTTTTTGTCTTTATCTTCTTCTTATATTGAGAAAATGCTTTTTATTTTTCATGTGTCATTCTGAACAAACATCTGTTCTCCCTGAGGAGTCCGGTTGGTCTCATCCAGCTCCTCTGATGCAGCTCTGTTCACTGACTGTGTCCTCCTGCTCCTTCTCTAGATGTGTCGGTGAGTCTGTTGTCTCTGCTCGTCACCACCTGTGGTCTGGCGCTCTTCAGCGTCTCCCTCTTTGTGTCATGGAAGCTGTTCTGGGGACCGCTAAGTGGTCGTTTCCTCCCAGATATCCTCAAGGGGGCGCACTTCCTGGGAGGAGACCAGCAGCCCGTGCTCACGGAGGTAAGAAGAAGAGGTTCACAACACAATACATGTGGAAAGATTCAAATGAAGGTGCTTTAGTGCAGGAAACATGAGGAATGATGAGGGCATCACAAGCAACAAAGGTCACAGTACCTCCTGGAGTGAACCAGAGTTGTTCTGTACAATCCATCCTAGTTTGTCAATAGGAGGCGACACTGGTCGACCAGAGGAGAATACGTTTCACTTCTATTTCTCCTGTCTACAAAACCCCCCGAACTGAGAGTTGTCATTTCTACATTCTCTGCTGTGTGTTGTGCAGGTGGACGGGGAGGAGAGGGAGTACAGCGAGGAATGCTGTATGAAGGAGTCTTCGGGGATTCACTCGGCGGTGGTTGTCCCGGGGTCGGGCCTGAAGATCAGCCACACATCACCCGACATCCCGCTGGAGACCCAGACCAAGGTGGAGAGAAACCAGGTCCACACTCTGGCGAGGGACAGGGTCCAGAGACAGATAACTGAGCCTACCTCGTCTGTACGGTTAGCACACATCAATCCCTGAAGCTATAGTTCAACCTTTCGGTGGTCGCAGGTTAAACACAGATGGACACAAGGAACAAGACTAAGAAGGTTTTAATGAGTTCATGTTTTCATTTGTTACAGGCACAACTCCATCCGTCGGCAGATGAACTTGTCCAATCCGGACTTCAACCCTGCTCAGTTCCAGCGCCAGGAGTCTCTGTCTGGTTTGGGCCGAATCAAACCAGAACTCTACAAGCAGCGTTCGGTGGATGCTGAAGACGGGCGTCGCCCCGGCGCCTGCGGGCTGATCCATTTCATCCTGAAGTTTGACTTCGACCTGGAGCAGCTGATCGTGAAGATCCACAGGGCACAGGACCTTCCTGCCAAGGACTTCTCAGGGACCTCCGATCCTTACGTCAAGATCTACCTGCTGCCTGACCGCAAAACCAAGCACCAGACCAAGGTGCACCGCAAGACTCTCAACCCAGTGTTCGACGAGGTGTTTCTCTTTCCCGTGGCCTACACGGAGCTGCCGAGCCGGAAGCTGCATTTCAGCGTTTACGACTTTGACAGGTTCTCACGCCACGATTTGATTGGCCAAGTGGTGGTGGACAACTTCCTGGAGCTTGCCGACTTTCCCCGGGAGACTAAACTGTGCCGAGACATACAATACGTAACCTCGGTGAGATACCACCTTTTATCAATGTCTTTCTATTCTGTCGCTGTCTTTCTCCTCTAACTCATATTGACGATGTCGCAGATTTGCGTTGCCTCTCTCCTGTCGGGCACATTTGCAGGTCGACGAGGGCAAAAGTATCTTCACTGGCCCCAAATCCCATGTCCCCTCTCCAGTCGCGGCAAATACTGCTCAAACAATCACAAAGAGTAAAGAAAACCAGCAGCCGAGGGACGGAGACGTTTCAATTGACTTGTATCATTTCCCCTCCGAGTGGAACTCATCTGTGGTTTCTAGAAGCAGAGACATAGAAATATACTTAGAGGTAGTTAATGTTTAATATAAGCAGGAGGGAACACTGGGGGGAAGTGACCCAGATCCACACTGACATAAGACTGGGGAGGGATTGCCAGAGATACGGCAACATTGTCTGTATTTCATTATTCACTTGGTACAATGAGAAACTCGGTGAGAGAGTTTGAACCTCGTGCCAGAGGAGACCTCCTGGTTTCACTGTCGTGCTGAGTGAGGACCTCAGGCTGGTGTGACTGGTGTGACTGGTGTGACTGGTGTGACTGGTGTGGTGTGGCTTGCACAGAAACTTGTGTTTTTATGGTTCATGAGCAAACAAGAGAGAACAAGGTCAGTGGTTCAGTCCTCGGATGTGAAATTCTACCTACGCAAAGAAGATTGTGTTTGCACCACTGTCTGTTTGTTTGTTTGTTTGTTTGTTTGTTTGTTTGTTGGTTTGTTGGTTGGTTGGTTGGTTGGTTGGTTAGTTGGCAGGATTAGGAAAAAACAAATGAAACAATTTCCATGAAACTTGGTGAACTCAGTAAACTTTGGTTCAGATCCGGATCAGGGAATTTAATTTCACTTTCTTTAACCTTGTGAGATACGACTTTGTTCGGGCACTTTTCAACATATTCACAATGTTCCAGGGAATAAGTCATAGATGAAAACAATCTGGCATATTTATGGAACTCATATCTATAACTGTGGTCTGGCAGTGTTGACCAATCAGGGCAGACTGGGCTTTAAAGAGACAGAAGCTAAGGAGATGTGTTTCAGTCAGAGGCTGAAAAGAAGAGCTGCTGCAATGGACAGGATGAGAAAGAACTCATTTGGACTTTGGGAGCAGATCTGATTAAGTTGTGAGATCCATCGTTAGCCAGATGAGCCGTGTGAGTGCCCCTCCGCTTTTAATGTGACCAATCAGTGCATCTATGAGTTCATCTGCTGTTAAACCCATAAAGAACCAGAGAGTGTTTCAGGAAGTAGCCTCTGCTCAGCCTGATCCTTTTACCACAGGTCTTTGAAAGTTAAATCCACGACACTGCTGCTCCTCGTACAGTGATCAAGTTCAAAGCCTGAAAACAATCATTAGCTTCGTCAGCAGCAAACCGGCTCCGACCCGATCATTAAGTACTGAAGTGCAAAGACCCAGCGGGATAACGCACACAAACACACACACACACACACACACACACACACACACACAAACACACACACAAACACACAGACACACACTAATCATGTCGCTGCACAAATGTTGTTTTAACACCTTTCCGACTCTAAAAGCTTCTCAGCTGAAGAAGGTCAGTAGAAATGGGTGAGAAGCTCCTCTGAGGCGTCCGACTCGTGAGCTGTAGCTGTCGCGTCTCCTCCGAGGCCGACGAGTCCACTTTCTAAATATAATCTGCTGTTAATCATTTATTTACCCGACACGGACGGTAATTAACAATGCAGACGACATCTTAGATCCAGGAGATAATGTGTTTACCTCCAGCAGCTCGGAAACGCTTCCTTCGGTTTTCTCCTCCAGCTTCAATACACAAAATTTTACAAGATAATTTTTAAATAAACAATAGCTTAGGTCTGTATCTGTAATTCTCAGATTATTCGATTTTTTGGGGAATTGCTCGAACGTGATATTGATCCTTGAATACGAAACCGGACTCAGGAAGCTGATTGCTTGACGTTGACGTTTCTCCGTCCTGATTGGTGTAAATATCTGTGTTTATCGTGTGAGGTAGTTCTGAAGAAATGTGAAGTTTCCACCTCCTCTCGCTCCGTCTCCCTGTCACCAGCAGAACTAGGTTACCTCTCCTGGGATCACAAGGACGAACCCAGGGCCGGTCCAGTCTCAGGCCGTGTGCATTAATCATGGCTGCTGGCACAGAAAGAGCCTCTCCCCATCCTGGCTACATGTACCAGACTTAATGTATATCTCTGAGCTGCTGCTTATGGAAAAATAGATGAGCTTCCTCCTGGAGCGTGGACATTATGAAGTCAGCTGTGAGAGAACTGACACTGTGCTGACACAGTGTGTGGGGCTGTTACTGTAAACTTAATTAGACAAGCTGATTAGTGTTTACACTTCTAAAACAGGAACATTTCTTTTGTGAGTTTTAATTAAGAGTCTGAGTGGATTCGTGTTGAAGTTACTGGTGATCACACGTCACTGAAACCATCATTAAAATACCTGTGTACCTGTAGTGGTTCAGAATAAAGATTAAGATTAAGATGCATTTATTCATCCCAAACACATGCACAGTCATGCAAAGGCACACTCATGCAGGTAGGGAAATTTAATCTCTGCTTTTGACCCATCTTGTGCAGTACACACAGAGCAGTGAGCAGCCGCGTACAGGCGCTCGGGGAGCAGATGTTGGGGGAGTAAGGTGCCTTGCTCAGGGGCACTAGACAGGGTAGGGAGACTCTTGGATTTTTGGACAGATCAATCCAGGTTCGTCTTTTGTTGTCTCTCCGTGGAGTCGAACCAGAGACGAACCAGAGACCTTCTCTGCCCATAGTCCAAGTTTCTGCCACTAGACCACCGCCTCGGCTTTGCAGTCCAATAATACTTAAAACTATGAATTTGAATTCCTTGTCTGTGTCACATTTTACCTTCATTATGAATTTGGAGCCTGTTAACCCGAACCTGGGCCATTCAACATTTGTTAAATGTTGGTGTGGATCCAGATAGAAACGTATATTCGATTTAACAGGAGTGTTCAGGCCCTGGTGGAGGTACGTTCTCTCTCCTGAGGGTAACTCCACTTTGAAATATGTTTTTCTTAAACGTCTCTTTATAGACGTTCGCCTCAACAGGTCAGGACACATCAATCTGACACGACCCCCTAATTGCATCGTTTCCCATGATGTTCCTGCCAGTAAATTGAATCCGCTCGGTGCCGATTAGTGTATTGAGCCGCTGTGAAGTATCAGGAGACCGGCCAGCGTGTTTATTGCGTTCATGTGAGGATATTCAATTTGCTTTTGGACATCCATCACGTTGCTAGACGTTCCTTCTTTCTCCTCCTCGGCTGGAGACAAAGACAACGATGAGTTCAGAGGCTCTGTAACCTGCAGCTCCTCCAGCGCCGCTCAATACTATTGACTGCAGCCGGGTCGGCCTGTAATCAGGACCTTGATAAATGGGCTCAGGGTGTGTGTGTGTGTGTGTGTGTGTGTGTGTGTGTGTGTGTGTGTGAGTTTAATTCAGTGAAGGAGGTTCCCATTTCCCAACAATGACAAATGGAACCATATAACAAGCACTTGTCCTCCCATTTGCCCTTATTGACTAAGTGAGAAATATGAAGCTCCAGATGCTCATGGCCCATTGAGTCAGAGAGATCCTGAATATATCACAGGGACGGGCAACCTGTGTGTGAGCACAGGGTTTTATTACCTTTTAAATATTTACCATTTGTTGCTCGTGCCACCACTTCCTCTGACATCAGCCAAATCATACATATCTCATATTCTATTTCTAAAAGACATGATACTTAACTAACACAAGGACGATACCACGGTATGTCTGTTTGCTACATGAAGACTGGAGGCTTGAGGGAAACCTACTACATTTCATCAAATATATCTCCACCAATATGGAATAACAATTGTCAATGAATATGTAAGCAAAAAAGCTAATCCATAAAAATGCTGATTCAAAAATACAATAAACAGCTAATGAAAAATGCATAAACATGAATTGCAACTAAAACCAAAGCTTCTGTGTAAGTTTTGATAAATCAGGGATGAAAACCATTTTCATTTTAAGTGAGAGCCACTTAATCTGACTGATACTTAGAGGATTTAGAATCAATAGAATGGTGTAAATGTTCTAATCTATTTCTCAGCAAGAACGTGAATAATTATTACTTTTCCTTTATCGTGTAGTTTTCCAACCACGTAGCTCTAAAAATAATAGCAAGCTTTTTTAACACCTATCGATTTTGCTCAATAAGTTTACTCACCTTTCTAATGTCAATTTATTGAAACGCTATTTGCAGAATCAGTCATATTCGTATGAGGGTCACTTGTTCTTTGGCCTCCATCACATTCTCGACTATGAAGTGAGACACACAGGAAACTTTTAAATTAAGTCTTCACACACATTTTGGAACCTCTTCACTTCCATCTACTCCTTTGACAAACAGCTCTGTGTCCACGCAGCCCAATGTTCTTTCACTGTCTCTCTCCTCCTCACTTATCGTTATGAAGCATCCTTCAGCCTAACCTGATTCTGCCAGGGTGGATTCACATGTACACTGAAGTTCAGCCTGGGCGCTGATTTATTTACTTCCACCATGTTCACCCAGGCAGATCCACGGTCCTGGTGATTAGCTCTCGTGTGACCGGAGCTTTTCAGAGACGGCTTCGTGTTCTTCACGGCAGATACTCCTCTCACTTCAGGCCTGTTGATAATCAAACCACACTTTTAAAATAGAGAAACAACACAACAACTATTTACTGTTTAATTTAGACCACAATCCCCACAGTGCCGGAGCATACGTTAGTTCACGGGGGTGCGTGTCCTAGCAACTGAGGAGAAAATCATTGGAAAATGAATTGTACGGTTATTACAATTTTGAATTTCAGTGAAATATTAGATAGAAGATAGAATGACACTCCATCCATCGGTCGCTAAACGGATTTATTCCTCTTTTCTTTAACTGAACCGACTGAAATACGAGTCAATAGAAATTGAATGTGAATCATTACATTTGCTTTATTTGGCCGAGACAGACTGAGGGACAGCAGTGAAGCTCCAGAGCAGCAGGGGGGGGGGGGGGGGGGGGGAACTAAGAGCTAAGTGCTAATTCTTTTAAATACGATGAAGCGTGTGAAAATAAGTGCACAGAGGTTAAGTGCTACTCAGGCTCCTACTGGTGATTCAGGCCTGAGGAGTGGAGAGAAGAGTCGAGTGATTTTCAGTCACATAAAAACAAAACACGAGAGCGAAGGGGAAAACGATAGAATGAAAATCAACAAAGAGAGATTTAAGGTTGAAGAGAAACCGAGCAAATTAAAAAATGCACTAAAAGACATAAAAGACGCAAATAACTTAAAAATAATTAGCTAATCAACAGTCGAACGCCGGCTGAATTAAAAGCAAGATGAAACCTCGATGGTTCTCAGTGGAGTTCATTTCTCCACCAAGGCCCGACACTCTGCTTAAATTCAATCAAGCGGCTCCATTTGCACACGATCAGTCCCCTGCAGATTTCTTTATTAAGATCCATGAATCATTTCCTGGGAATTAAGTTAAAATGTAAAACACAATCTCACAACGTTCTCACAATGTTCTCAAAGAGGCAGAACCTTTTCTCTCACGATGTTCTGACCCTTGGTCCGAAATGCATATCAACATCTAATGGGTTCCTTCTGTTCTCATGTTGCATCTTTCCAACAACTGTCATGGTTCGTGTTCAGTAGTTTTAGTGAAATCCTGCAGAAAAACTATTTAACGAACCAATTAACAAACAAGAGAAGGCACGAAAACACTGCCTGGTTTAGCTGAGCTGAGTGGCGCCCCCTAGAGGGGAATCTGTGCAATTAAAAACTGTTTCTCTTCTTAACAGAAAGCAAATGTTAAACTGACAGAACAACATTTTATCTGTGAGCTCAATGAATGTGTGAACTTTCAGTTTAGCATCTAAAAGCTGTTAGAATGTTTTATGGTTCCATACACTGGTTGTAAAAGTGCAATCGTTTTGCAAAACTTTCGCACGGAAGCTCAATAAAAAAATAAGTTAAGCAACTAAATACATCAATATTTATTTACAAAATAAATATACAATATTAAAACACATGAATATGTATTACATTAAAAGCTCTTACCTCCACCAGTCATCTAATGAACTGATATTTACATTCACTAAATCCAGATTTTCATTTGGATTTGCACCAGATTACTATTAATACACCTGATCCATGAGTTATTCTCTGGGAAATCATAAAGAATAATTATTGATCTAGAGCTGGAGTGGAATCATTGAGATTTGTGTGGAAACAGCTCGTGTTGCTGTCAGAGCGTCTGTGGCCTGAAGTTCTGTGTGTTGAACCAGAACCAACAGAGAGAGGAGCGAGGTGGAGTTAGACCGAGGCTGGTAGAAGAGCCCCGGTGGGTCCTGAGGGAGGGGGGGGGGGGGGGGGGGGTTGCTATGTTATAATTGGAGAATATAGACTGTCCGAACTCGCTCCCTGCTTTATTGGAGCGCTTAAGAGCAGCGGTGTAATCTCATTGGCCGAGCACAAGTGAGCATCCTCCTGACCGCAGGGTTTGATTTGAGTGCTCGTCAGAGTCGTGCCTGGCAGTCTGTAGTCTGAAAACCTAAGTGTGTGTGTGTGTGTGTGTGTGTGTGTGTGTGTGTGTGTCAGGGGAGAAGGTTATCACATTATCTGAAGAGAGCCATTCCCCAGTCAGTGAAGGTGTGTGTTACACAGCGGAGACGTTATGAGCCGAGCGTCATTAACGCCAGAGGCTCCGAGCGGCCATGATGTTTTTTGTTCTCACAAACGTCCTGATGGTTTTATTGTCCTTTTCAGCAATTTTGAGCAGAAGACCCGGAGCAGCTACATCCTAGTGTGTGTGTGTGTGTGTCTGTGTGTGTGTGTTGCCTGTTCCCAATTCATCTTGATCAGCATGACACAGAACACTTACAGATATCGGAGTGAGATTATTTTCCAGTATAACCACGACAGCTGACCTTTAACTAGGCTTTGGAGATAATTGGCTGACAGAGAATAAATAATTAACATCGTGTGTGTTAATCGCCGATTGGACAGAAAGCGTGAAGACAAGATGCGTCAAAACCCCAAAGGTTACTTACTGAAAGAATACAGAAGATGCTGGAGGAGGTGATGTGTACGACCAGAGGAAGGCGGGGTTGTCCAGAAACTGATTGAGACACGGACGAGGACCAATCACAGGTGTTTTAGTTTGACGCACATGGAGGTAGAAACCTGTTTTCTTTCAAATGAACCTGGATTTGGACACAGAGGTCTCAATATCTAGATGTTAATTTAGTAAATTAATGTCCCAATTAGAGTCAAATAGACGATAAAGCACCATTTTCATTGGGTGCATGGATATCTTGTGATTGACAGCTAGTACCGCCCAATGGGTGCAGTGTCCTCAAGCGGCCAGTCAGGCTCCGCCCCCTGCTTCTCCAAATATGGTTACTTATGGTGTCGAAAAAAACAAGATGGAGCTGAACAAAATGGCTACCTCCATCAAAACACAAATCAGCTAAAGTTTGTGATATAATAATGTTTATAATTGAATTAAATGAATTCTACTCCTACAGATGTAGAAACAGCTGGAACCACACCTGCCAGTTAACAATCAAAATGTAGTAAAATCCATTCTTAACTTCGTGATTAAGATTTCGTTCGAGGAAGCTGTGGTTCAGCTAAAACTGGTAGAAAACGTAAAGCAAGAACATAAAGAACCCAGAGTTTCCCTCCTGTCAGACACCTCGTGTTCTTTGTGTCTCACCCGCTCAGCGTCGATCTCACACCATCTTCACACGCTATTTTCAGACGTGTTAATTGGGAGAGGAGGTGGGAGGAGCATGACGTGGAGAAGTTGTGAAGTCAGGGATGTTCTCCGAGGAAAACGGGAGATGTTACGTTCAAGCAGGTGCTGAGATCAAACACACACAAAGGTTGTGTATCATTTAGACGCTCAGGTCGTGACGTCCCCCCCGACGACATGAAACATGCTGATTTACAGTGAGTCATTAACGCCCCACGTTACTGGAGATGTCACAGGTTTGATCCCCGTCTGTGGTGCAAAGCCTAATAATGAGCCTTCTGCTAAATTCACACGTTCAGTCTGAGAGGGAGATCTGAAATAAACCTGGAGCTGAACCGTCTTCCGTCGGTTTACAGTCGGACACACAAGTTGAAACACAACACACACTCTGGACCAAACAAGAAACCAGAAAACTCCCGGAGCCAAAAATCCTGTTTCTCACGGAGATTACATTCAACAAGGATTAAACTCCGAGTTAAAGTTTGTTAGATACCGTTA